>NW_027494776.1:0-277241 GCF_021521415.1 Bidens hawaiensis | reverse complement strand
GTTACGTACATCTTCTATTTTAAACTCAATGCCCTCAAACTCACTACAATTCTTTATAATTTTTAGAATGCCTCCGCTATGACGCCATTACCGCAAGGACTCCAAATGCAAGATGGCCGCTTTAGTAGTCGAACAAGTCGCCGCTGTGATTCCCGAACTCCTAACTCACTTGCAAGCAAACCAACCTCCACCCGTTGTAGCACCCGTTGAACCCACACTCGCTCCCTACTTTTACAAACAATTTACTGGTGCTAACCCAACCATATTCCTTGGTACAAACTGTGCGACTACCTTGTTGCAATGGTTTGAAAAGATGGAAAGTGTGCTCTGACACAGCGAGTGCCCCGAAGCGAAGAAAACTAATTTCGCTTCGAGCATGTTTGAGGAAACCGCTCTTACATGGTGGGGTAGTGTTATGCATCTCCAAGGGGCGGAAATCGCCATGGCTCTCCCATGGACCGAGCTTAAAGAATTTATGATGAAGAAGTTCTACCCAAAACACGAGCTCCAAAAGCTCGAAGTCGAGTTTTGGGAACTTAAGCAAGAAAGTGGTGATAACATCGCCTACTCACTCCGTTTTCACGAGTTGAGCAATCTTTCTCCTCACTTGGTCACCCCGCTCGAACGCAAAATTGACATATACATCGGGGGTTTGCCCATGCTAATCCGTGACTCGGTAATGAGTAGTAAATCGGCAAACCTTGAGACGCTATTACGCTAGCCGGAGCCTTCTCCAAAAACCATGTCAAGGCGGGTACACTTTCGATCAAGAAAAAGTGTGACAAGAGTAAACCCGAATCAACCCCTCAAATCAAAGTTGATCCACCTCCTCAAGCCATAAATTACTCCAACTCATCCCACCAAGCCATGAAGAAATTCAAGCCCAATCACCGAAACTATGCCATCACCCACCCACAACAAACCCAACAACAATCTCAAGCTCCTCTAAACCGAAAACCCTACGCTGGTACACTGGTCCTCATCCATTATGCAATAAATGTCAATTTCACCATCCCTCAAACATGACTTGTCGCCATTGCACCATTTGCAACCCTTACGGTCACTTCAATACCACATGTCGAAACACACCTCGTGGACATCCCGCTCCACCAAGAAACAACCCACAAATCCTGCAAAACCCACAACAACCCCGAGCTTGCTATAATTGTGGAGACCCTAACCATTTCTGCAACAATTGTCCCCGATTCGTTTACGCAAACCAAGCCCAAGCCGTAACCGTGCCTTATTACCAAACCCAAGCTTACCAAGTCCAAACCTACCAACCTTACATCCCACAACTAAATGCACCTCTCATCCAACCAATTCAAGCCATCCAAGCACCTCCTCCTCCACCCCAAGCACCACAAGGAAATCTCGGTAACCAAGGGCGTGCTTTCATGATAAGCGCCAATCAAGCTCAAGTCGCAAATGACGTTGTGAACGGTATGTTTCTAGTGAATGAACATTTGGCTTCAATTTTATTTGACACTGGTGCCGATAGGAGTTTTATTTCATTAAAATTTGAGTCTATGCTTGCCGTACCTCCCACTAAACTCTCTAGACCTTTTTCCGTTGAAGTCGCCAACAGAAATTCCGTCACAATCAACTCAGTCATTCGTGATTGTATTCTCATTCTTTGAAAGAGAATTTTCGATCGATCTTATCCCGATGCAAATTGGAAGTTTCGATGTCATAGTAGGCATGGATTGGTTATCTTTGCACCGTGCCGAAGTCGTTTGTTACGATAAAATCATTCGAATCCCGCTTGTAAGCGGTAAAACACTCAAGGTCCACAGCAAGACTACTCCTAAAAGGCTCAACCTTATGTCATACTCTTAATCCCAAAAATATTTGCGCCAAACGTATGTTCCGTTCCTAGCTCAAGTGGTGGTTAAAGAGCTTAAGGAAAGAAAAATCCAAGACATCTCCATCGTCTGTGACTTCCTCGATGTCTTTCCCGAAGACGTCACCGGTCTTCCACCCATTCGCCCGGCAGAATTCCGAATCGATCTTGTGCCCGGAGCAATACCCGTAGCCAAAGCTTCTTACCGTTTAGCCCCGTCGGAAATGCAAGAGTTATCAAACCAACTCGAAGAACTTTCCGACAAAGGATTTATTCGTCCAAGCTCTTCTCCTTGGGGCGCTCCCGTCCTCTTCGTGAAAAAAGAAAGATGGTTCGTTTCATATGTGCATCGATTATCGTGAGCTTAACAAACTTACTATTAAAAATCGTTATCCTTTGCCACGAATCGACGACCTCTTCGATCAACTTCAAGGCGCAACATGTTTCTCAAAAATCGATCTTCGATCGGGATATCACCAATTGCGTATTCGCGAAGAAGACATCCCAAAAACCGCATTCCGTACTCGATATGGACATTTCGAATTTCTAGTCATGCCTTTCGGTTAAACCAACGCACACGCGGTATTTATTGATCTCATGAACCGTGATTGCAAACCGGTTCTAGATAAATTTGTCATTGTCTTTATTGATGACATCCTCATCTTTTCCAAAACCAAGGCCGAACATGAGTATCACTTGTGTTCCATTCTCGAATTCTTAAGAAACGAACGACTTTACGCCATATTCTCAAAATGTGAATTTTGGCAAAAGGAAGTTCAATTTTTGGGACACATCATCAACGACAAGGGTATTCATGTTGATCCCGCAAAAATCGAAGACGTCAAAGATTGGAAGACTCCGACTACACCCACGGAAATTCGATCTTTCTTCAGTTTGGCCGGATATTATCGGCATTTCATCCAAAATTTTTCCAAGATCTCTTTACCCCTCACTTCCCTAACTCACAAAGGAAAGCCTTATGAATAGGGATCCAAACAAAAAGAAGCATTTAATACTCTTAAACACATGCTTTGCAATGCTCCCGTTCTAACCCTTCCCGATGGAAACGACGACTTTGTAGTGTTTTGCGATGCTCTCACCAAGGTCTCGGTTGTGTTCTCATGAAACGAAGTCAAGTTATCGCGTATGCTTCGAGGAAACTCAAGGTCAACGAGAAGAACTACACGACTAACGATCTTGAACTTGGTGCCTTCGTTTTCGCACTCAAAATTTGGAGACATTACCATTACTGAAAGAAATGTGTGGTTTTTACCAATTACAAAAGCCTTCAACACATTTTTGACCAAAAAGATCTTAACATGAGACAACGAAGATGGGCTGAGTTACTTAGTGACTACGATTGCGAGATTCGCTACCATCCCTGTAAAGCGAATGTCGTGGCCGATGCCCTTAGTCGAAAGGTTAATGTCAAATCTGTCTTACTTCTTAGCGTCACCGTTCAAACCGATCTCTAAGCCAAAATCTATCAAGCCCAACGTACCTCCGTTGACGAAGGCAACATGTACGACGAAATGTCATGTGAAGCCGAGTTTCAACTCGAAACAAAACCTGATGGCTTATTGCATTATCTCAATCGTTTATGGGTTCCCGATCGTGATGACCTTCGTACTTGCATACTCGACGAAGCTCACAAGGCACGATATTCTGTTCATCCTGGTGCGGATAAAATGTATTTCGATCTTCGTTCTACCTTTTGGTGGCCGGGTACGAAGAAAGACGTAGCAACGTACGTTTCAAAATGTTTTACTTGCTCTAAAGTCAAAGCCGAACATCAAAAATCCTTTGGGTTACTCGAGCAACCATCGATTCCTATATGGAAATGGGAAGACATTGCTATGGACTTTATAATGAAACTACCCACTACTCAAAAAGGCAACGATAGCATTTGAGTGACTATTGACCGATTAACCAAGTCCTCTCACTTTATTCCAATTCGAGAAAAATACTCCGTTGAGCAACTTGCCCAAATCTACGTTCGTGAAATCATGTGTCGCCACGGTTTACCTTTGACTATCATCTCTGATCGTGATGCTCGATTCACGTCTCATTTTTGGCGATCACTTCAAGAAACCTTGGGAACTCGTCTTGATCTTAGCACCGCCTATCATCCTCAAACGGATGAACAATCCGAACATACGATTCAAACACTTGAGGACATGCTTCGAGCGTGTGTACTCAATTTTGGTGGGAATTGGGATTCTCACATTCCATACATCGAATTCTCTTACAATAACAGTTTCCATTCTAGCATCGGTATGCCTCCTTTTGGAGCTCTCTACGGTCGCAAATGTCGTTCCCCGATTAGTTGGAACGAAATCGGTGAAGCTCAAATTACCGGACCCGAAATGGTCCAAGAAGCCACCGACCGTATCGACCAAATCCGCAAGAACCTACTTGCCGCTAGAAGTCAACAAAAGAGCTACGCCGACAAACGGCGAAAACCGATCGAATTCAATATCGACGATCTCGTCCTTCTCAAGGTATCCCCTTGGAAAGGAGTTGTTCGTTTTGGAAAGAAAGGAAAACTAGCTCCCCATTTCGTAGGCCCATTAAAGATTCTTAAGCGAGTCAGAAAAGTAGCCTACCGACTCGAACTACCGGAAGAACTCACCGGTGTTCATCCGACCTTTCATGTTTCAAATCTCAAGAAGTGCTTAGCCGAAGGTAGTCTCCATATAACTCTCGACGAAGTACAAGTCAATGAATCAATGATTATGGTTGAACGACCTGTTGAAATCATGGACCGCAATGAAAAGAAAACCAAGCGAAGTCGCATCAAGTTAGTTAAAGTTCGATGGGAATCACGGCGTGGCGCAGAGTTTACATGGGAACGAGAAGACTCAATGAAGGAGAAATATCCACATTTGTTTACATCATCTTAATTTCGGGACGAAATTTCCTAAAGTTGGGGATACTATGGCATTTTTCAATTTCGGGTTATTTTATACTTGTATACTTAATGTAAACCCGACCCGTTTTGTATCCCGAACCTTTCGATATTATTAAAATGATGAATTTTATGTTACATATTTGTTTTATAGTTGTTGGATCTAAAAAAAACACCCTTTTTGGTTCTTAAAATGCCCCGAAAATGCTCAAAAACGAACTCAAGGGACTAAAACTGCTAAAATGGAGACTTGAAGGACCCATTTGTAGTTTATGATTTCTTGGGTCTATAACCAACCCATTTTCATGCAACACCCTTTATGAAATACCCATTCAACTTACCCTATATATACACACCCATCTTCTTCATTTGTGCTTGCTCATTTCCTCATTTCTCTTTCAAATTCATGAATTCTAAGGTTGTTCTTTATAAGCTAATCTTTCATTTTAACTAACTTCTCCATACTTAAAGCTTGATGTTACAACATATATATAATATAAACTCCTTGTTTACCTTCGCTCTTTCATTTCTCCGGTCTCGACCGGTTGAAATGTCGGGCTAGTAAGGCAAGGTTACATGGAGGACTTTGTAGTCCTTGTTTATATATTTAACAAATCTAACCATATAACTTGTTATACTTGCTTAACTTCTGCATATTTTAGTTTATTGTTCATATTTGTCAAGTTCCATGGTATTGGGTATGTGGTGACTAGCCTCGGTTTCATCCCGATTTGAGAACCGAACCAAAAACCGAACTTTTGTTTAAAAGCTTTATTGTTAACTTTTTGAATGTAAAACTTGAGTATTATTATTTATAAGTTATTTTACAATTTCCATGGTAATTGGGTATGTGGTAACCATCCTCGGTCTTATTCCGAGTCAAGGACCGCCCCAAAAAAAAACCGAACTAAACTGAGTTCACTCGCTTAAGACACACAAGTGTGTTTTTAGCCAACAAAACTCATATTTTTCTTCAAGATTATATTTTAAATTAATTTTAGTTAATTTCTAAACATACTTGGCATGTCGGTAACCAACTTGATCTTATAACAAGTTCGGACCGATAAAGTCGTATACTCGCTTAACGAACGTTAAGGTTCTTCACAATAGAACTACATACTTGGTTAAGTCTATTTTGATTTTTATGGAGTTATCTCATAACCTTTATTATTTTAGGAAGTTAACTTTGAGCTTGGTCAATTATCAAGTCTCAAAACGAAAAACCCGAACACTCGTTTAAACCTCATTTTGGTATTCTTATAACCAGGGGTTTTGCAATATTGCATTTTAACCCACATTATTACTTAACATAGGTTGAGTAAAAAAAAGAAAAAAACTAATGAATAGAATACCGAGACCCGGTTTCGAGTAAACTCATTTTACAAAACTCATTTATTTAATTTTTCAAATATTTACATTTTAAATCATAAACTTTATTTATTTACTTTATTTATCATGTATTTTATTTTAAACCCTTCCAAGACTACCTACTAACACAAGACTCATTTAATACAGGTCTTGCTCGTTAAACTGATCTCTCCGATTATTCACGACACTATCTTTCAAGTTATTTGTTAATGTGAGTACTTTTTCATCCCCCATTTTCCATCTTTCGTTTTGGGGGTGGCATTGCATACTTATTGAAATTCAAATGATTTATTCTTATGTCTTAAACCACAACACTTATTGTATATGTTTACTTAAATAAATGCTCGATTTGGTGTTATATGCTTTACATGATTATGTGCAAATTCTTGAATGCTAAGGCGGGTAGCCTCTTGAATGCTAAGGCCGGTAGCCTTATCAAAGTATGATCATACGTTAATTCCGAGTATATATGGTATCCCCATATAGAAAGGTGTCGTCAATGTATTCTTATTGACGATTTCATTATTGTCGTCAATGTATTCTTATTGACGGTTCGTCAATGTATTCTTATTTACGGTTTTATTATCTAAATTGTTGCTATTATTTATTGTTTTCATATACTAGTTATGGATTTCATACTATATACTTATTGTCCAAAACTACGAAAATTGCTCACCAACCTTTGGGTTGACAAACTCTATTTTATGCAATGTTACAGGTTTGATGTTAGCTTGATTGGATTACTTGAAGAAACTTATCATCTTGGCTTTAGGATATTAGAAAATGAAAGAACAAGTTATTTGTTTATCTATCTATTTGGCATTTTGTATGAACAATTGTTGTGTTATTTATGATGATATGGATTTAAATGAGTTGTTTAAATATTGTAACTTTATAGTGTCGTTGAGCAATGAGCAATCATGTCACGCCTCAATGTTTCTGCCTTCATTGGTCGGGGTGTGACACATCTCGCATTACGAAATGAATCGTGGAAGCCTCCCAATAGTCATCTCTCAACTCCAAGCCGTGAATGCCGCTAATGTTCCCACAAACCCTAATGTTTTCACTATCAAGCGATTCACTAACGCTAACCCAATCGATTACTTTGGAACTGAGGGTGCTACAACCCTCCTTCAATGGTTCGAGCATATGGAGAGCGTGTTCCTCCACTGTGCATGTCCGGATGACAAGAAGACCATGTATGCATCAAGTGTTTTCAAATCGAGTGCCCTTACTTGGTGGAATAGCAAGAAGAAAGACATTGGGCTGAGGTTGTCATGGGATGACCTCAAGAAGCTCATGTTAGACTAATTCTGCCCGAAATATGAACTCCGGAATTTAGAAGAAGAATTCTGGAACGATCGGTTCCACAAATTGAGCATCCTTATCCCGCATATGGTTATTCCCTTGGAGCATGCCATTGGCAAGTGTATCACGGGTTTGCCGATGCAAATCCAAGATTCTATCCTTAGTCGTGACCCGAAAGAACTTCATGATGCCATCACCCTAGCCGTACCCTCATTGAAAACCACGTTAAGGATGGGACCTTGACGTGGAAAAGTTCCAAGAAGCCCAATGATAAACCCGTATCCGAGCCCGTTAAAGAGTCCAAGCCCGAATCCTCAAAGCCTGAATCCTCAAGGCCCGAATCCTTAAACATAACCACAACCATAACTCATCTCATTACCACAATAACAAACGAAAGCCCAACTCACAAAACTATGTCGTAGCCCAATCACAAGCCTAACAAGCCCCTCTAACCAAGAAACCATACACCGGCCCCTCACCCATATTGCAACACTTGCCAACGCCACCATCCGGCCCAATCCACTTGCCGAGTGTGCACCAATTGCCACCGAATAGGCCACCTCACCCAATATTATCGAGAGCCAATGAAAACACAACTCAACTCCCCTATTCCCCAACCCATCAGTCAATCATTTCCCAAACTGTATGCCTTACCCTATGCTCCATATCTACCAACTATACGAGCCTGTTATCATTGTGGGAGCCTAAACCATCTTCGCAACACATGTCCAAAACTCGTTTATCAAATTCAAACCTACTCAAGCCCAACCAATCAACTCCAAATATATCAAGCCCAAACTTTCCAACAACAAGCCAATCAAGCCGACCAAGCCTAACTAATGCAAGCCCAACCCATCCAAGCTATTCAACCTCAACCAAACCAAACTGAGCAAACCCAAATGAATTAAGCCAATGAGTTTCAACTTAAGAATCATGGCACCACTTCACACTAGTCCTTATGCCCAAAGACCTACCTCCCCCGAGAAGACAAACGCTACAAGCAACAATTTTATTCATCATTTTCGCATTTATTACTTTTCTTTTTGTTCTTCTTTTTTTGAATAATGTCTCATTGTACTCAAATTTTCAATCTTATTAATGAAATCGAGTTTACGTTGATATATCCATCTTATCTTACTCCCCTCATAAAGTACGACACACATTGCTTATATCTATCTTTAGAATTGTAATTGTTTGCTCATGATCAACTCAATTTAACGACCTATGACCGGTGACCTCAAATGTAATTGTTAGTGGAAACCGGGACCATATGCATGGCTATGTATATGGTTATCTAATAGGAACCGTAATCTGGGCTGCCTATGACCGGTCACTTTTGAACCGGGGCTGTGTACTTGGTTAAGGCATGGCTATCTAATAGGAGCCCTATGCATGCATTTCATTTTATTGATTTTATATTCTCATTTATGATTTATCATTATCTCAATATGATCGCCACAAACTTACACCCTCCTCGTAACGGCTAAACTTCCTCTGGAATTTCACAACTAACAACTTTGCGTCATTATTTCTCTAATTTTGTTAGTTTCTTGTGGTTATCATATGTTTACGCAATTTTTAGCCTCTCATGACCCCCAATGTTTCGTGTATTCGACTTAACTATTGTGATGACTATTTTCATTTACTATAAAAAGAGTTTTTATTTTTGGTTTTTAATACCCGACAACCTGTTACGTCTTTCAAACGTTCTATCTCGATATACATTAACTCTAAAAATTTTGATATTTAAGCTTATTCAATCGTTTTTGTGTGCACTAGTTATCTTGATATTTGACTTCAACGATTTTCTTTGTTTATCAATGGTAGTTAAATTTTGTTTCCCCTTTATTCCGAATTTTGTTTTGATTTTCAAAAAGATTTTTCTTAAACGTGTATGTGTGATTTTTAACCCACCTAACGAAACGAACCATGCGGACCATGCGACAAAATAAGTAATTATGAGTGCACGCATAATTACCGAAACCCTCGCATAGAAGTCATGGTGGGTACGTTGGTGTGCGAACAACTTAGAACCGAGGGACTATAGGACAACGGTACAAATGATATATAATATGACAAGGTCATGGTGCATACGCCGCTGGTACATCCTATATATAAGTGGACTCGTCATATTAACCATTTGTAGCGTTTTTTGAGTCACCCGTACATCCGAGTTGTTTCATTTTATTATGAAAATAATTTAGTATTTTGGTTTATTCTTATTTTAATTTTCTTTATTCTAATTTCGAGACGAAATTTTCAAAAAGTTGTGAATACTGTAAGGTTTGTCAAATTTCAAACTTGAAAACCCGAGCCGTTCAAAATTATATATATATATATTTTTTCTTTTGTTTCCTTATTTAACTAAAAGGATGAATTATTGTTATTATTTTATTTAATCATTACTGTTTTAAGTTCGTTACGCGAGTATTTAAATCATGAAGTCATTATCCATATTTTTCGAACTGAAAATCCTTTAACTATGGTAGTGTTAAAATTTATAAATGCTAATATGAATTTTATAAATCTGAAAGGGTTATATTTTTAAATATTTGATTCCATATAAGGGTATAGTTGGAAGGCTGTTATGTCAAATTGAGAAACTTAATTTATGTCCTGTACGTGACATCGTCATGTCTTTATGGAAACAACCCCGGTCGTCGTTGCGGTCTTTACGACTAGCAATCAACACCATATTAGAAACCAAATCTGTCAATTAATTACACCGTTGGACTAGTGATCTTTTGATGAGCATTTCGCCAACATTTTTAGAACTTATAGTCATGTATTAATCACCGAATAATCGAGCGAAAATCGTGCCGGTTTCCATAGGTAGATGACGCGTTAATATATATATATATATATATATATATATATATATATATATATATATATATATATATATATATATGTGTGTGTGTGTGGGTGATCCCCCTATTTAATCACACCCCGCGCTCTCTTGTCCCTTAACTCATCGATCCATACTTTTATTACGTCTCCGCTGCCACAAGTGAACTCCGGCCAAACCGTTTAAGTCGTCGATTAGACCACCTCTCGAGGTAATTATTATATTAGTTCTCCTCGTCCCTACCTTTTAAAATGAAAGCTTACGTTTATTTTTCTATTTTTATTTATTATTTATTTTTTCAATTGAAAACACTAAAACCAAATTTTGAAACTTCAATTTGGTGTGTGTTCTCGGAATTAACCAGAGCCTATTTTCTTGAAAACTTATTCCCTCTGTTTCAGGTCACTATTAACCAAAATGCAAAAATTATTTATCCATAACTGTATTATATTGTATGTAGTGGTATGAGTTTCTTTCAATTAAATATTATATTATATTTTATTTATTTAGTTTCTTTTTGGTAAATAGCTAACCAAACTTGGTTCTGCTCTAATATTTAAATATTAGATAATTATTATTAATGTCTTTATTATTTTAAAGTGTTACAAGTCTTATAAATATGAACGAATATAATAAGACTTTAATGAATAAATCGTATGTGAATAATAAGGAACTTCAACGAAATTATGTCTTTTATTTATTAATAAAAATTTTGCGGATCTTTTGAAATTATCGGGTCTTTCAAAATAATTTATAAATTATGTCATTAATTCTTATTATAAATAGCATACAATATTGTTTTACATATAAACATTTCAAGAATTTTCGTACGACCGTTAAAGTAAATTGAAGTCTAAATGGTAATAATAAATATTGGTTCTACATCAGTTACTTTTAGTTCAGGGATTTCTCTTATTCGAATATCGCTAATAGATTAGGACCACTCGTTGAACCGAACTTTATTCGTTGAAAACAAAAAACTTATTTTTGTTTAACTTTCTCGTTATTATATATATATATATATATTGAACCGAATATTCGTAAGTCTATAATATACATATATTATATTCTCTTTTATTTGTAAATATTACATAAACCTAATAATAATAAATGCTAATAATAATAATAACCATAGTAATTTTGATAGTTAAACTAATAATATGTAAATTAAAATTTTACTTGAACCCCCCATAGAATCCTAAATACGTCATAAGTCTTGTTATTATAATTATTTCGTATATAATTAATTAATATATCGTTAACAATTAGGCCATTTTTGTTGACGTACCTCGATAAGTGCAATCGTTGTCATCCTAATTTTATCATCATATCAACATTTATTCCATCTATAAGGTAAGTATTTCACATCCCCTTTTTACCGTTTTACATTTTGGGGGCGTTATGCGTTCACAACTCAATCATTTTATTTCACTACAATTCCATTATTTGCGTTTTATGATATTGCTCAATTAGTTATATGTGCAATGTGACTATGTGTTTATTTTATGTTTTGGTGGTTGGTATCTCATCCTCATCCTCATTAGTATGATCATATGCCGTCGGAGTAGCTCATTATCTACGTGATTCGAGTGAAAGGACAATTTTTATATTTATTGTTATGCTAGTTGTAGTAGTTCATATTTATCGCAAGGAATTGTAATTTTCAATATTCTATGTATTCAAAAACCGTGATTACTTGCTCAGCTTTATGTTGACAAACTATATATTTTCACGCATGGCGCAGGTAGCTATATTGGATGAAGCATGAGATTAAAGAGTAGATTGGACTTTAGGTTGCATGAGTAATAAAGATAGATTTTGTTCTTATTTATTGAAGTTGTAATGTTATTTAATTCGAGACAATGTTTGTGTGTTTTGCGTACGTGAATTATATGAAATAAATAATTTACATATTGACACGTGTATTTACTTTAGTTTCTTTTGAGCTATGATACAATTATGTCGCGTCCCGACATATTTCGCCTTAGGTTGGGGTGTGACACTATCGGACATCTCTACATGGTTAGATTAGGGATAGCAGTACTTTCCTATCTTATGTGTATGGTTAAAACTTACCGTAATATAAAAACATTCATTGATAAAGCCTAGATAGTTTTGGTCAAGTACCTAATTCGTTAAAGCCAATGACTCTGATACCATCTTATCACACCCGGCCTCGGTGCCTAGACGTATATCAGAATAGTTGATACCGATTTTGTAAATATGTAAGAATGGCAGTATTTTATATAAATAATATTGTTTTATAAAATGTGTGCTTTTAAATACTCGTTTGATATTTAAAATACATGTCTTTCTAAGACATAATTTACATAAATTCTAATTTTGAAATATCTAATCCATCAGATAGCTTCTAATGAATATATCTCCAATACTTCCAATCAGTCTTTTCTTGTCTTATCTAACCTATCTGATTTTCAGAAAAAAAAAATTTTAAAATAGGTCAACATACACCTGGTGAAAAACCCTAAATCGATTTCAAATATTTTCATGTTCTTTTATGAAATCAATAATAATACATTCGTGATTAATCATTAGGTACCCAAAAAAATTGGGGTATATTATCCTAAGTACTCAGTACAATTAAACATATACACAAAATCAATACTTTGAAATGGCCTAGTTAACCTTCTATGGCATGCCTATGATTTGGATGATCTCAAAGATCTATTGAAGCGCCATGTATGAATGGATCCAGACACACGTGGACTTTAATTTGAGTGTTCATTTCTTAGTATTGTAACATAAGGTTAATGAATTAAGGATCCTATTCAAACATTATGACTCTTGATGGAGCCTATTATATATATATATTATTATATAAATATTTCCTATACTTTTTAGTACTTGAGCTAGGTTTCTATTGAATATTATTTTTAAATGGTTCATATATGGGTTTTAGGAGTTTAAGTGACAACAAGATAAAATGAGGTACCTTTACTAAGCTTGAAACCTATGAGTGAAAACTTAAACGTATATTTTATATTACAAGATATTATTATTATTATTATTATTAAATTACCTAGATATAAACAAAAAGTATCATGTAGTTTACTTATAATGATGGCTAGCAAAATGAATTATATAGATTTCCTAGTATATGAATATGGCTATGAAGTTTGTTCGTTTCGTATAGGGTATCATAAAAGAAAGTTTGTATCTAATTTATTTGGGTCATCCAAGATTTGGAGCTCACGATTTCAGATGAATATCAATAGTAGGGCCCACAAAACAATTATAGACATCTAAATATAAGGCCATGCAAGACCACAAATAAATGGAGAGGAGGTCACACAGAACGGAGGGGAGGGAGCCGCAAGTTTTGTTGGAGGTTACGATTGGAGCAATTTGGAAAAGTCCATCACAAGAAAAGAATTAATAAAGGAGGTTGCTGCTCATAATAAAAGAGAGGGGTAAAGCACGTGTTGGTTCGGTTAGAGAGCGTTCAGGATCAACGCTTACTCATCCAAACAATATTATTATTTCGTTTGAATTTATTGGTTTCTTCATCGTTATTTGAACTTATTTATTTTGGTTTGTTCTTAAGTATGATTGTAGGGTAAACATTATAGACGCCCTAGGTTTTATGATGAACTTTTGTTGACGTTTGACGTTTATTCGAATTATGCTCTTATTTATGGTTTTATGTTTAGTAAACAGTTCGCTTTTATTTATTCGATGTGCGTGTGTGCTTAGGTTTGTTTGATGATATTTATTGTTTTACAGAGTCTTATGTGAATGTCTTTCATATAATAGGATTTGGTTATGCAATTTACTATGTGTTCTTGACTATTTTATGGTTGATTTGCGATAATACCATAGAAACAATAACAATTAATCAAATAGATATAAGTGTACTGCTAATCTAAATATCTGTGAGGTGATAGATTATGTAATAAGTCTTTATTGGTAAATTGCTAGAATCAGTTCTTCGTGACTATTCCATCTATTTTTGGTTTCTCGATTTTGTCTATCTAGTCGAGTTAAATATTAAACTACCTTTAACTTCCGTACTGTGAGGTAGTATTTCATTTAAAGTTACTTTTTCATAATTTTTTGGATAACTGTGAGAAAGTCTGACATTAAAACTGGTGTTTTTAATAACTTAATAGAAATCCTTAGGTGTCTTCTTGAGAAGGGTCACGGGTCATGTTCGGGTTTTGTTTAAGTGACTATTTTAAGTTCACTGGTCCATAACAAAGCATTTTTTGATTAATTGATAACAGATACATTAAGGATTCTAGCCTAGGTGGATTTTCATCATCATTTGATTAAATCACATTTAATCGTCTTTAGTTTTGTTAATTTGTTTTAATTAGTTAAATTTAGTTTTACAGTAACCCCCCCCCCCCCTAAAAATAAAAATAAAATATTTGCATCTATTAGTTAATTTTAACTAGCTAGATTACGTAATTTAAAGAGTTCTGTGGGTTCATTTATCCAGAATTACTTAGTTGTACTACAGTCGACCGTTACACTTGCCGGTTAGTAATTTTAGTTAAGTTTAAGAGTCTAGATTAGCATATTTTTAGTTGATAAACTTATAACTACTTTCAGCATGTCAACTCTTAAAGAGTTTGTAAAAGACAAGGCGCATTCACCTTTCTTCTTAGTGTCAATTAGTTTGTTCAAATGTTTTGAAAAGGTTAACATATTCACCACTCATATTTTTTTCGATGAACTTGTTTTGTGTAAGACCCCGAATCCCGGGAATCCTACAGTTGGTAATCATACCCGAAATTCTTAAAAATTTAAAACCAAACAAGTTCATCTTATTAAAATCAGTTCAGAGTAATTAAACAGCGAAATAATAAACATAAAAATTCCCAAAAACCAAGAAAAGTGTCCAAAACCAAAATTTAAATGCTTATAATAATAAATTAAAAGAAATAGTTTGACTTATTAATTCTTCGACTAGATGTGCCTTCAACCGTTCGAGTAGTCTCCAGCACGTCCAAGCGGTAATCTCCAATCCTCAACCTGAAAATCAATCTAACATACACACAAAGTCAGCTTGAGCTGAGTGAGTTCAAGTTTTCCATAAGTAACAACCAATAAACAATTTAACTCCATAAGTATAAAATGTAGGAGAAAATCATAAGTAATTAGTTATATAACTTTCCTTGGTCAAGTCATAGGTAAATAAAATAATAAATAACTCTTCTTGATCAAATCATAAGTAAATAAAACATTAAACATCTTTTCTTGATCAAACACACAACACGGGTCTCCTCACCCCAGGTCTTCCCCGAGTAATATATTTGACTCGGCCGCAGTTTAACAAAAACTAACAAAATCATGCAACACGAGCCTCCTCACCCCGGGTCATCCCCAAGTAATATATTTGACTCGGTCACAGTTTAATAATACAAAAGCCACGCAACACGAGCCTCCTCACCCCGGGTCATCCCCGAGTAATATATTTGACTCGGTCACAGTTTAACACACCTAAACACGTGATACGGCCCTCCTCACTCCGGGTCTTCCCCAAGTAATATATTTGACCCGACCACGGTTTAGCAGGACGGCGGGCGTCCTCACCCCGGGTCATCCCCAAGTAATATATTTGACCCGCCGGGACATAAACATGCAACACGGGTCTCCTCACCCGGGTCTTCCCCAAGTAATATATTTGACCCGGTTACAGTTTACCCACACATACATATCCACATACACACTTACCGACATCAATTTCAAGCATTCAACCAAACCATATCATCACATTCAATCCATAAATAATGGATAATCTAGAAATTAATACTAGGCTTAATAGTATCCTCGAGCATAGACTATAAATAATGTATGTAACCTTAAGGAATATAAGACCATAAACGAGTCTAAAATATCCTAAGGCATAGAAAATAATTCAAACATAGCTTTCAAAATGCACAATCACGAATAAGACCATGTAATACAATCCAAATAGTTTAAGCGATTAGAATCGAGTAAAATTTGTAATAGGGTGTGTATGCTAGCCCAAAATGTAAAAAGAGTAAAAAGAGCATCATGAACTCACCTGACACAAGACACGAATTCACCACAAGCTAGAGGGCCCCTAAGTATCCCCACAACTCAAACACCTGTCGGTTAACATACAATCAATACTAACGACACCGAAAGGACTCGTTTATCCTACGAGACATTCTAACACGGCTCGAGTTACCTAAAGCCTCGACCTCATCAAACTCAATCATAACAGCCCCTGGGGCCTTACATTTACCAACACGAACCTTAGATACTCCCGGGAATAAAGAATTCCCAAATTACCCCCGGAAGCACTAGCTGATACTAACACGCACGTTTAAGAGTTGTTTAGGAGATTAACATCCAACTCAGCCCCGTGTGGACCCATTATGATAAATTCACAGCCAACGAGTCCACACAACGCTACACGAGTCGAATGGGTCTGTAATTCGTAAGTACAACGCAATAACTATTCAATAAACGCGAATATGCGTTGTACCGACCCATTTGAGTAACCGACAACCAAGTCAGCCCCATTACTTATAAAAACAAGTTTCCAACAGCCCGTACATCAAACCGAGGTCCCCCGAATTGAATTGGTCATTAATTACTTCAACACTCGCGTTAAACGCGACAATTCACTATTCTAGACAACCGAATCCTAACTTTCAATCTACCACTAGTTGACCAATCAAACAAGCACCAAAGTGCATGATACAAAAGTATATTATATTAGACATACCTAGGAAGATTATGGAGCAAAGCCTCACTTAAAACAGCCCCGAAAGGTACTCGAATGGACAGCCACCGGTTAAGCCTAAAACAAACGAATAGATCAATAACGAGTATAACGTGCAGATTTTAGCATGTAAAGATTTATTTTATTACATAGGAAAATCATAGAAATAAATTATGAAATTTTTACCAGAGTTGAATAAATGTATTAGATTTATAAAAATATTTTTCTTATAATTTTCCAGTAGACACAAAAATCATAAAATTCTTCCAACACAGAAAGGTGTGTGCAGCTATTTCAGTGCGCAACAAAATGGTTTTATTTTTATAAAAATCATTACCAACCAAATTAAACGATTACAATTGGGTTTGATTCCTAACTCAAAATACTAAGTTCCAAAAGTGGAACCAACCAATTTGGACTTGTCGAAAAAGAGTGATGATGTCGGGAATACAGACCAGAATCCGTCATCCCGAATCAGCTTGGACCCTCGATCTTATAAGATCATAAAAACCATTCAAATCTTGTCCAAAAATTACATATTATACCTTTCTGGAAACTAGACTCAAAGTAGAACATCATAGAAACAAGAATTAATCAAAAACATTAAATTTTCATCGAGTTACAGACCGAACAATAAACGTGTATGAATCTGTCAGAAACTGCTATAATCAAAACTTAACCCTAACTTTTTCAACAAAGGGTTTAATGGTGAAAAATAGTTATATTAATATTATACTAACCTTGAATTGGAGTTTGGCACCTCGGGAATGGCTGGAAAAAGGAAAAAATGCAGGTGTGGGGCTGGTAGAGAAGAGAGGCAAGGTTAGGGTTAATTATTATAAAATGTTACACTTAGACCCTCGAACTTGTAAAACGAGATGTCTTGAGCCAAAAGGTTAATTAAAATGACTTTCGAGGATGTCTAGAGGGTCCTTTAAGATGCCAAATCGGGTCTCGGTTAATGCATAAACTCTACAAGGCTTACTTTCTTATTAACGAAATTTAATGGGCGTTACATTCTAATAACTTGATGGCTTTTAGATGCTTAAATTATCATGAATAGGTTTACAAAAAAACCCTAATCTTTTGTTGATCCAGCTGTAGACCGTATTGGTCTAGTTTTATCTTTTCAAAACTCGTTAATAATAATTTTTGGTTCAATTTATAAGTTCAAAACTCCATTTCTATTAAAATAATGAAATTTTATGTGAGACGTACCATATAATAATAAGACGGTCCATATATTTCTCAGTTTGACCCTTTAACTGAACCATTGTTGTGACAATGTGTAAATTAGATTAGGCGGTCTGTTTTAATGAGATGGACCGTATCACATTGAGAGGATCTGTATAATCTTATGACAGGTCGTCAAATCTTTTGATCATGACCCGCATGAAAATAGTTTGAAACGGACTGTATGAAGGGAATTACGGTCCGTCTAATCCTTATTTTGTCCTGCTATAGTTGAAAATCATTTGGAACCCTTACGCTATTTGTTTAAGTGTTCTAAGATCGTATACATGCCTAAAACACTTTGTATGGCTTCTGTAAGTCATCTTTACTGAGTTTGATCGATAATAGTTTGGATGCTTACTTAAACGAATGAAACGAACTTTAAACAAGTTGTTAAACATGCTTACCCTACTTCCAAGCTATATCAGAGCCTAAGAATTAATGGGAATGACTTTTAGTACTACTGAAGTACTTAATCAGCCTTTGAACTTCAACAAAACCTCCTTTCCTAGCTTATTCTTGCACAAGCACACTAAGAACACTTAGTTATACTTGATTTGAAAGTAATTGATGATTATAACTGGTTGTGGGATGAAAATGAGCGTGCATGACCCTCCTTTTATAGTCCCAGTGCTTAGGATGAGTCATAATCTAGTGTTGGCACGTAATGGTCGTGGATCGACACATCATGCTAACACAAACAGTTATACGGACCGTGTAACTTCGCAATTAAGATTGATTTATACGGACCGTCTGAGAATTGTAGGCGGATAAGATGGTTCGTCTCAAGAGCTTTATTCTTATCCGGATTACCTTTGATACGAATCTTTTGAACATTAGATGGCCTGTTTATTCTGATGTTTGCTTAATTACATATTAGACATTAAACTTTAACTTTGGCTTAATAACAAATTAGCGCTTCAACGTTCAAAATTGTCAAATCTGTCACCGAATATTACGGTGTATTACAGTTATATCATGTGCATGTTGATTTGTGCAGTCATAATTTTCATTTTCTTCCTTTAGTATTATTGACTTTTGCTTTTGCTTTTTCTTTTTCGTTAACGTAAAGTACATTATAATCGTTATGGATATGAGTTCTAATAAACCCTATACTTTATAAGTTGTTATCATTTCTACTTAGTTATTCTTTATTTATATAATGTTTCACGTTTCAGTCTACACTTTGGGAGTTAGCATGCCGCAACACACGTGTGTGATTCAATAGTTTTACACCTATTTTCGTACATACAATATTCAGCGGCCCCATTTAATTTTCTGCGTTTTACGTTTTGGTCTAATATTTTAGAGTTAACACAAACACATGGTTCAACGTGCTTACCTCTATTTTCTGTTTAGTTTAACGGTTCCGCTGTAACGGTCGTGTTCTAATAACTAGTTACCTATAATTAGAAATCAAGATTATATTCATAGGTTATGACGAGGGAGGTTGTCTATACTTAAATTATCTATATGTACTAGTAACTTTTGATTTAATTAGATGATCGTATAACTCTTAATCTTAAAATATAAAAGAATTCCAAAGAGTATGCTAGTGTATTAAAAAAAAGGTCCTATAGCTTAGACCTAAGACTGCTCGTATATAAGCAATGCATTAGCACAAAGAAGTTTCATAACTCTTTTGAGTATATTTATGGAATGTGGAAACTCTATCAGATTACCAGGTTGCCGCTACTTGAAGTTGTCACTACTACAAGTTACAATTACTTCAAGTTGCTAGTGACACAGATTCGCTACTTATGGTCTAGTTTCCACTAGTGACGGTTTCCACTAACCTCAATTATTATTGACGATGAGTTTCAACTTTTTTTTAGAACATGATCATCAGTTTTGACAAACCATCATATTTCTTTTTTCTTTTGGGTGTGCAACTTTTCATTAACTATTTTCCATTAACTGTTGAGGGCGTCGCCTCCTACCCTTCCAAGAGGGCATTCCCCAGGGAACCCAATGAACCATCGAGTTTGAAGTGGTAGTAATGAGTGTACTTTTGTACAATTGTGTACTTTATACATTCTAACTTGTAATACTGTTTATATTCATTCATCTTTAATGTTAGTGAAACCAAATAAACTTATAGCCTTGATGAGAATAAAATCACCTAGCTTATTATACCACTCATCCATGCATGTCATCAATCTTGTCCATCAACACATTGATATGTATATTGTACAACCCAACATGTTTTCAGGGTATTTATAACAACTTAACAGGATATTTTTAAATTAAGTTGGAAACTTTTAGAAACCAGGGTATTGTGACTGTATTTTCGGTCGCAAGTAGCATTTGCGATTGCGTTGTGAGAGAAAAAGAAAAGAAAGAAAGAAAGATATGATGACGGAAAAACCTCTATGGGTAATCTCATTTTGCGATCTAGGGTTCCTTTTGAACTAGAATTTAATCTAATGGACATGAATTACCTTAAGACTATTTACCACATTGACCCTTGTTATTTTAAAGACTAATTAATCATCATTGGCTTAATGTCCCTGACTGATCACCATTAACAATATTTCACTGTTAATAACCATAATTGACCATCAACGACGTGAAATGATTTAATTGACAATGACCTTAAATGGTCACCAGAACTCTAATTAATCATGATATAAATCATTAATGACCTTAATTCAGACCACATGAACTTATGAACTTGAGGCCCAAATTTTCTATGACCAATTTAGGATGTAATTAGTTTTAACTTTTATTTGTTTTTTTATCATATTTTAGCGAATGATCTATATCTTATTTTTATTTGTCTTTCTATACATTTGCGACTGATTTGGGAGTAAACATAAATAAGCTAACGAGTCAAAAAGTGAAAACATAAATAAGTATAACACACCCATGGGCGCACCCCTGAAACAAATAAGTTAAAAATGCCACATATGAGGTAAATATGAACCGCTGTCAGTATCAGAGCTGTGTAGGAATATATACCAACTAGATTGTGCCACATGTACGGTACGTAGGCGCTAAATCATTGTGACAGCCACGCAAGGGTGACAACAATACTGAGCGATGGGTCCTGTGCAAACTGGTATCTATGACCTCCGCTATGGCAGCTGCAGAAGTGACAAACCGTACATCAAGCTATAAATGCATCCGACTATAAATACAAGACTCTATCACACGATAAAGGATTCCAACCTCACTCTCTCGACTCTCTTTATACTTACTACTTACCTTGTTGATTCTTTCACCCGAATGGTGGTTATAGGAAGCCCCTTTCCTATAACGCAGCTAAAGGCGTTGTTAGTTTTGTATATCACCACACATTCACTCTTGGATTCCGGATTCTTGGCTAATCAAACACTATGAAATATCCGTTTGACTCCGGTTAAACTCGTTTTTCTTTAGGAGCGTATATAGCTTATTATATGACGACCGTTTTACGATAAAAGTTCCTAGATTCCAATAGTTCGACCAAACAAAATAACAAATGTAATACCTCGTAACTCTTATAGTTTGCACGTTACAATACGTAAATATATGAAACAACCTCGATATTATACAACTCAACAATGCATACCTAGAGAATACACTTATTAAATGTCAATAAGACAATATATATTAAAACTTCCAATAGGTTGAAATTGTAATTAGTCAATAGTAATGCTAATTGTGTTATAGTTTTAAGTGCCAACAATATAATAAGCAATATTGTACAATGCACTATGTAAATCGGTCTACAGTTAGCAAGCCATGAAGTGAAGGAGGTTTGGGTGTAATTCCATGAAGTAACCAAAAATTATTTTGTTGGGGTCATGATGTGGATTAAATACAATGTAAACACGAGAAAATATCTCATGATCTTTCTAACATTAATGGGCCTTCTTTTTCCTTTATATGGTTATAAGTTATAACCACCTCTTATACTATTCAAAGGAAACATCTGGTTGAAAGTTACAGCCGTCAGCTAGTTAAATCACTAATCTTTCATGAAAAACATGACGTGGATAAAAAAAAACTTACTGACCGATTAGGATGTTACCAACGAATTACAGTCGGTTATCATGGTTGACCGCCGTGGAAAATTTACCGACTAATTAAGGATGGATATTCTATGATTTAAATGATCCGTGTAGTGGAAGAATTTCTTAGAGCATCCACAATAGGCAATCTTGGGATGTTTTTGAGGAAAAATGATGATGTGGATGAGAGAAGTTATTATGTGAAGGAGAGAGGGCATTGTAAAATTCTTGGTAAAGAATGTTTCAAGAATGAATTTGTGAGAAAAAATGAAAGAGTGAGGAGAGAGAAGAGAGGAAAGATCGGGTATTTTGGTGAGGCAAATCCTATGTGTCACATAAAAAAAACCAACACAAACATCCTTATTGGTGATGGTCTTACTTCACGTCCACCGTGACACTCCTTTTTTCTATATTTTCTTAGAGTCTCACTCGCTTAAGGGTTTTATCAAAGGCACAATGTTTGCATTGGGGCTGCACTTCTCAAATAACCACACGTCATGAAGAGCACTTCTCAATTAAAATAAATAAATAAATAACATTTTTTCTGTGGATATAGACCTATAGTGTGATATTTGTGGGAACAATCAGTATGGTAATGTGGAGGTAAAATGAGAGATATGAAAAGGTTGTGAGGTAGCATTGACATGTTATATATGAGAGAATAATAGGGTATTATCGATGTGATATTCTACTCAATAATGGTTTAAGATGCTACTTTAAGATCAGACATTATCAAAAAATGTGTTTAATTAGAATATATACTAACAAGGCTAAGGATGGGAACATACATTTTTATGTAGCATTGACAAGTTATATGTGAGAGAATAATAGGGTATTATCGATATGCTATTCTACTCAATAATGGTTTAAGACGCTACTTTAAGATCTTAAGATGATCTCCATATATTATATATATTATACAAATCTATATGCATATCATTTGATATATCACAAAACAAACCCCTGGGTGGTCAAACAAACACCAGTTTTACATATTATTTATTTGCTTTAATACATGACATCCTTCAGAAGCTTGTACCTTCGGGGAGCAGTCCTCGGTGAAGGAGCTCCGGTAGGTGACTTTCCTTTATCCGATTTACTCTCTTCACGCTCTTGTTGCTTGATCTTGTTACCGGAGTATTCTGACCGGTTGCTAACTCCAGTGTCCACTTTTGAGGCTGGTTTCTTCAGAAAACCTCCGTGTTTAGCGGTTTGTGTTTCATCTGTTAGGCACCAGTTACATACCTCCGAAGGCTCCGATGATTCGTTATAACTGTTGCTACAGTACCTATAAGTTGAACATGATGCAAACTATTTAAAAGAAGAATTAATATTCATGTCGTTTACCATAGATTTGTGTGTGGGAGACAAAGATACGGTGGTTGTAGGAAACGTACGAGTGTTGGAAGCGGTGGTGACACTTGGTACAGCGGATAATCTTGTCAGGGAATCCCTCGTCACCACACATACAACACACTCTTTCAACCTCCATCATTTCTTACCAACCATAATCATTCTCATACACAGAGAATTTAAGAGAGCAGGTGTCTGTATATATATATATATATATATATATATATATATATATATATATATAAGGGTAAGGATCCTAAGAGAATCATTGGTAAATTGAGAACTTTGAGAACCATTTTGGACCACTAAAAAAACCCTTTAAAAAATATTAAAAAAACTATAAAACAAACAAAACCAAAAATTTTAAAAAAGTAAAAAAACCAAAATTCTTATATTTCATTCCGGTTTCATTAAAAAAAAACCGAATTTTTTTTTTCTTTTTAATTTGTATTATACCTATATACATATGTATACTTTTATTTAATCTCTAGTTACGTAATATACACATATGTACATTATCATTTACCTTAAATTATACATATGTGTATAGGAAAAAACATGTGTGTACATATTATACATATATGTATAATAAAAAAAACCAATTTTTTTTCTTTTTAATTCGTATTATACCTATACACATACGTATACTTTCATTTAATCTCTAGTTATGTAATGTACGTATATGTACATTATCATTTACCTTAAATTATACATATGTGTATAGGAAAAAAACATGTGTGTACATATATGTACATATTATACATATATGTATATGTATAATTTAGCTAAACCGAGAATTTTTTTTACGTTTTTTTTTAGAAACCGGGATGATAAATAAGAAATTTGGTTTTTTTACTTTTGTGTTTTTTTTGTTTTATGATTTTTATTTTATTTTTGGGTTTTCTTGTGTTTCAAAATTGTTCTCATAGTTCTCAATTCCCAAAAAGTTCTCACATTATCTTGATCCTATATATATATATATATATATATATATATATATATATATATATGTGTAGAGGAAGGATATTTTGAGAAGCATGTTGAGTTGTAAGAACTTAAGAACTCCCATTCTAGACCACACAATTAATTAAATGAATTAGAATATGTGGTTAAGATTAAATCTGACAAAAAAGTCAAAGTAGGAGAGAGAATAAATATGTAACTGATTACACTAACTTTTACGTCCGTTACACATGTGTAAAATGTCGACTCGTTGCGTAAAAAATTCAAAAAAAAATCGTTACACTGAGTTCTTTCGAGTTATTAAAACTTAAAGGGGTTCTCATTTGAAAACTCTCCTATATATATATATATATATAAGATTTGAATATGTGGTTGAGATTAAATCTAACCAAAAAGTCAAAGTATGAGAGTATATATATATATATATATATATATATATATATATAATATATATATGGAGAGCTTTCAAATGAGAACCCCTTTAAGTTTTAAGAACTCGAAAAAACTCAGTGTAACGATTTTTTTTTCGAATTTTTTTTACACATTTGTAATATATGTAAGTTACATACACATAAAAAAATTACAGAATTTTTTAAGCAACGAGTCGACATTTTACACATGTGTAACGGACGTAAAAGTTAGTGTAATCAGTTACATATTTATTCTCTCTCTTACTTTGAATTTTTTGTCAGATTTAATCTTAACCACATATTCCAATTCATTTAATTAATTATGTGGTCTAGAATGGGAGTTCTTCAGTTCTTACAACTCAACATGGTTATCAAAATATCCTTCCCCTATATATATATATATATATACTTTTTGGGAATTGAGAACTATGAGAACAATTTTGGACCACAAAATTACCCAAAAATAAAAAAAAATCATAAAACAAAAAAAACACAAAAATAAAAAAACTAAAAAAACCAAAGTTCTTAATTATTATCCCGGTTTCTAAAAAAAAACGTAAAAAAAAAAATTCTCGGTTTAGCTAAATTATACATATACATATATGTATAATATGTACATATATATACACACATGTTTTTTCCTATACACATATGTATAATTTAAGGTAAATGATAATGCACATATGTGTACATTACATAACTAGAGGTTAAATGAAAGTACACATATGTGTATAGTTATAATACGAATTAAAAAGAAAAAAAATCGGTTTTTTTATTATACATTTATGTATAATATGTACACAC
Organism: Bidens hawaiensis; assembly: GCF_021521415.1. Taxonomy (NCBI): domain Eukaryota; kingdom Viridiplantae; phylum Streptophyta; class Magnoliopsida; order Asterales; family Asteraceae; genus Bidens; species Bidens hawaiensis. The sequence continues at coordinate 251,487 of NW_027494776.1, read as the reverse complement.
ATGTTTTTTCCTATACACATATGTATAATTTAAGGTAAATGATAATGTACATATGTGTATATTACGTAACTAGAGATTAAATGAAAGTATACATATGTATATAGATATAATAAGAATTAAAAAGAAAAAAAAATTTTGGTTTTTTTTAATGAAACCGGAATGAAATATAAGAATTTTAGTTTTTTTACTTTTTTAAAATTTTTGGTTTTGTTTGTTATATAGTTTTTTTAATATTTTTCTAGAGGGTTTTTTTAGTTGTCCAAAATGTTTCTCAAAGTTTTCAATTTACCAATGGTTCTCTTAGGATCCTTACCCTATATATATATATACACACACACAGACCTGCTCTCTTAAATTCTTTGTGTATGAGAATGATTATAGTTGGTAAGTAAGAAATGATGGAGGTTGAAAGAGTGTGTTGTATGTGTGGTGACGAGGGATTCCCTGACAAGATTATCCGCTGTACCAAGTGTCACCACCGCTTCCAACACTCGTACGTTTCCTACAACCACTGTATATATATATATATATATAGGGGTGGGTTCTAGTGAAAACTTCTGTTAAAAAAGAAACTTAAAAACTCTTAAAAACTTTTAAAAAACTATTTTTAACTTTTTAAAATTTTTTTTTTGAAGTTTCTTTTTTTCCATTATTCTTATATGTTGTTATTTGTTCAAAAAAAAAACTTGTCAGTAACCTCATCGGTATAGTGCACATGTGTAATAGTGTGCGTTGCATATTTGCAAAAGTGTTTGTATTGCATAGAATACAACATTATTGCACATATTTGATATACACCATTGTATATATGCAATATAAGAATAATACACACATCGAATACATTTTAGTACGTATGTGTAATACAATATTCACGCACATGTTTACCACATCGACTTTTATTTTATTATTATTTTTTTTCCATATAATACAACACTACTACACATATACAATACACAAATATTGAATACATGCAATAAAACACTATTAAACTCAAAAATACATAGTAATACACATGTCTAATACAACGGTATCACACAGTAATACGTATGTGCATTACAGCGGTTTTTTTTTTTTAATTTTTTCTTTTATATTTTTCAAGTGAAATATATGAAAATATAAGAATAATGGCTAAAACAGAATTTTGAAAATATTTTTTTTATTTTTAATTAAAAATAATTCTTTAGAAGTTTTTAAGTTTTCTCTCTAAAGATGAGTTTTTTCTTGATAATCTCCCTATATATATATATATATATATATAAATATTATGTATCTGTGTGTGAAAGCAATTCTGAGTCAAGCTGATTCTAAAATCAAACATATTATTAAAAAAATCTGTTTAATTAGGATACTAACAAGAGTAAGGATGGTAGCATACATTTTTATGTATGATTTTAATTATAAATACATAAAATCACGCGATTCTAATAGAAATTTAAAGAGAATGAGAGTCAATAGAGTTGCGAACATAATCAAACCCTAAAGAATAATCGAACCCTAAAGAATAAAGACCCAAATATAGGCTTTACATATTTTTTTATATATTGTAAAAGACATGGTTAGAAAGTATAGAGTGGGACACACGCATGGAGTTTGGTATGTGTAAAATGTATGAAGCCGTGAAGGATATGTACGTACATGTTGCTTGAAGTTGCTTGAAGTTATGGAAGAAGTAGATAGAGACCAGGATACATCCAAGAGTCAAGAATGGTGGATAGAAAATGACTCTTCTGTCCCTCTCACATAACCATTCTTTAATGATTTCAACTACTTTTTGTTGACAAATTTATTTGTTGCTTGGAAGGTTTAGTATTATTAATATCATTTAATAGGATAAAACTTTTTGTAGGTAAATTATGGGCCCTTTTAAATTTAGTCTTTTGTATTATATAGTTTCATTCATGATGTATTTTGTTAAGTTATCATCTTTGTATTTTTATGTTTGGGTCTGAGGCCATATAATATTAAACCCATTAGGCCGGTGATAATGAAAGAGTGCATGGTATGCTCTCATCTATATAAGGTGGAGTATACCCATGCACGCAATAACCTTTTGCAAAACCTTATCCATTTTTTACCAACTCTTTCATCTACTCTCTCTTTCTTTCCTTTCTTAGAAGTAAACCGAACACAACAAGATCCGAGATCTCGGTTTCTTGTGAGTGATTTCCGCTAGCTCACAAGTAAGATTGATCCAAGAACATTGTTGTTTGATCCAGGTTTGAGGACCTACAATTGGTATCATAACTTTCGGCTCTATTTGTTGAGGTTTCTTGTGAGTGATTTCCGCTAGCTCACAAGTATTTAAAAGGTGTGTTTTGTGCTACAAGTGATATTCGGGCTAAGAAAGTATGTTTGCAAGCTTGAAATAGGATAAAAGTTGTGTTTAACGGTGTTAAAGTGTTCTTCGGGTTATTTGTGCTGGTTGAAGTTGAAGAACTGGATAAAAAGTGTTTGCTTAAAGATCCGTACTTAAACAGTGGGATCCGCGCATTTATGGAAGTTTGAATCACATCGTTTTTCAATCGCATCGCATTGCAGAAAAACCATTCGAAGCGCATTTCTGAAAAACCATTCCAATCACATTTCAGAAAACCATTTGAACCACATTTCTGAAAACCATCTGAATCGCATTTCCAGAAATCAATCGAATAGCATTTCAGAAAAGCATTCGAATCTCATTTCTGGAAACCACTCCAATCGCATTTCTAGAAATCAATCGAATCACATTCCTCAAAACGAATCAAATCGTATATTCTGTGTGATTCGTTTGCACTTGGTGGTTTTACAGAATTTGCAGATTATTAAGACAGATTGGGATTGTTAATCTGATTGCCAAGATGATCCTGAGTTATTGAAGATCTACTGATGTTTGAAAATGAGTTCCGTACTACAAACAAACCTCCTAAACTGCTTAACTAGGAAAGTAACTTTGAGGAATTCAAATAGAGATTTAAAAACTATGTGAGAATAAATGACCTTACATTTCTTATATCAATTGAGAATGGGCCTCATAGGCCTACTACACCTTCTGATGCTGGGCCAGTTGATGTTCCTGTTGAGAGTTACACTGAAAATGACAAAAAGTTGATACTTGACGATGAAAAGGCTTATGGTGTACTCAGTGTGTGCTTGTAAGCTGATATCTCTCAAACTCTAAGAGAATTTCCAACTAGTGAGGGTGTTTGCGATGCCTTGGTTGAGAAATTTGAAGGTAATCTGGATAAGAGGAAAGCAGAATGGAGATGTTGAAGGGAGAGTTCAGCATGTTTAATCATATTCAAGGAGAATCTGTTACAACCCTTATCCAAAGATTTGAAGCCCTCAATACCAAGATGAGAAGTGTTGGTATCATCTATGACATGTATGAGATCAACAAGAAGTTGTTAAACTCAATGCCATACAAATGGAACAGAAGTGTGACCACCATCAAGAGAACAACCAATTTGAATACAACAAATTAATCTGATTTGACCTCCACTATCTAGTTATTTGAGATGAATGATATGCTCAGAATGAGCAACCATGTAAGTTCTCTTAATGTTGCTGGGGTATCTACGGGCTCATGAATCAGCATTGTTATCCTTAATCAATCTTATCCAACTATTCATCTAGTAAATGAGGTGAAAATGTAAACTCTCAGAACAACGCCTTCAAGACTTATGTAAGTCAGACAAGATCATCAAAGACTAACTCCTTTCAAGATGCAGTCAACCTAGTTGTTGAGCAAGCCCTGAAAGCCCATGGGATCAACAAATCTTCAAGCAACAAGACAAGCAGTTCTAGCCCACCCATTACTCAAGTTAATGACTCTCACATTACACAGTTCAATGCTTTTATGGCTAGTCATGAGAAATTGCTGCAAGGAAACCTATTACCTCCATCTTTCCAACAAGGAGATATTTCAGAAATCAATGACAAAGATCTCGAGAAGATGGATATCAAGTATCTTATGGCCATGTCTGCTCGCTGGGCCACAAAATTCATGAAGAAATATGGGAAGAACAGCTTAAAGGATTCTAACGGCAAGCACATTGGGTTCGACAAAGACAAGCTCTGTTGTTACAACTGTAATGAGATGGGGCACTTTGCAAGAGAGTGCACAAGCGTGCTGGTGATGTGAAGATTGTTGATGTGTAAGAAAGTCATGCGAGAAAAATGAGTGACAAAACATCGGTTGGTCAATGAAGTTCATCGTGTAAAGGGGTTCCAAGGATTGGTCAAGGGAACTCCAGTCAAGGAAGCTCAAATTCAAGGGCCTTGGTTACACAAACTGCTGAAACTGTTGAGCCATACTTGGAGGATCAATTTGGTGAGCTGATAAACCCGTTGAATTTTGTTGGGATGGTCTTTGGGAATGGAGATCAAGCGTCATTAAGCTCTGCCTCAGGATGAAACTAATATATTCCTGACATTTCTGAGGTACACACACATTTATGTTCTCAAATGTGCATCGATAAAGTGGAAAATTATAGAACTCATAATGGCGCTTTGATTAGAGAAAACATTAGCATTAAATATCAGAATGATGAGTACAAGAAAGCTAAAAAGATTTTTACTACTAGAATTAAAACTTATCATGATGACATGGCAAACCTATATCGAAATTATTTGAATCTAATTTGCTAGTTGATTCTCACCAAAAATGAATATTTTAAATGTTTAAATTGAGGAACTAAAGTTAGATCTTGTAGAAAGGTTTGAGATGGCGTCTGATAAACTAAATGGTATTATCAGATCATAGATGAGGTGAAACAAAAGGCCGGGTTGAGATATGAACGTGCTGCAATTTGACCACCTTTAAATGATAATTTCCTTACCCCACTTTAGTTTCATTACCCCACCTGAAGACGAAATGGTGTAATAAATTGGTCATGTACCAAAATCTAAGATATTCCTCCCTGAAGTTCCTAAGGTAGTTGATCCAATCTTTTTACTAGTTAGTTATAATAGCAATTCATCTTGTTCATCCGTTGATGAAAAGGAAGGGAAATCATTGTAGAATGACATGAGTTGTGATAAAAATGAAGTTTTAAATTAACATTTTAAGTGTGATGTGAATTTTAAAACAACTGTTAATTCTTTTTGTAATAACGTTGATTATATTCCATGCAAAATACATTAAACTCTTGTGTGGATGCTAATGAAGCATGTGATGGTGTTAATGTTGGCGCTGCTCACATTATTTTGAATGAAAATGTTGATGTTATTTCATAAAGTGATTATGAAACTGTGTCTGATGAGTCTTTAGTTAAAAGTTGTGAAAAGGTAAATGAGACTATTGATGTGAGCATACCAAGCTGTTTCTCATAAAGTTTCAAGCTTGAGGATAATTCAGTTAAAAACAAAGTCTTTAAAAATGAAAATTAAGCTAGTACATCTGGTAAATATGTTACACCATGCAAAAATGCTTTTTCACATACAACTGATCATGTAAGATATCCTCAGTCATTCAACTTTTATGATAAAAACTATTATGGTCACCATCAACAAAATCATGTTAAGTCATATTATACTAATTCCTTTGATGATTGTGGTCATCAACCAAACTGGAATCATAATCATGTTGTTCCTTTCAAAGTTCACCCTCTCCGTATAGTCACCAATCTAATAGCTCTAATGAGCATTATGGAGTTCGATTCAGGGAATGCTGTTATGCATGGTAATCCTTCTCACCTTGCAAGACATTGCAAGAACTAGCATTAACAGCAAAAGGATCTAAAAAGGCAGTTTAATCAATCCCGGTCCAAGGCTGCTAGCAGCTCGTGATCAAGGACTGATCAAACTGCAAGTGAAGCCAGTGAAATGGATGTGACATCCAATACCAACAAGAAAATAAGAAAAACTTTTTGGATAACCAAAAGGGAAAGAGCAAAAACGGGTTCAAAGACTGAAAAGTCCAAGAATCCACCAAAAACAAGTGTGAAGAGAAGTCCAAAGGTTGAAAAATCTGAAACTTTTGTTTTGAAAACGAAGAAAGACGGTCCAGAAGATCTTCTGAAACCGGGAAACATGTTTCTGCATGGGTTCCAAAGGACTGTTCTTCAAATTATGATTCACCACAATTGAACATGTTTTCAATAAATAAAATAAAATTTAGTGATTTGTTGTTAACCTTCCAGAGATAACTTTGTCTCGAGAACCCACCTCTAACTAATTGTTGATGTGTATAGTGTCAGTCAAGAAGGCCTGTCAACATGTAAGACCTCGAATCCCGGGAATCCTACAGTTGGTAATCATGTCCACAAATTCACAAAAATTTAAAAAAAAACAAACGATTTATTTTATTTAAAACAAGTTCAGAGTAATTAAACAGCGGAATAATAAACATCAAAATTCCCAAAAACCATGAAAAGTGCCCAAAACCAAAACTTAAATGCTTATAGTAATAAATTAAAAGAAACAGTTTGCATTATTAATTCTTCGACTAGACCTGCCTTCAACCGTCCGAGTAGTCTCTGGCAAGTCCAAGCGGTAATCTCCAATCCTCAACCTGAAAGTAAATCTAACATACACACAAAGTCAGCTTGAGCTGAGTGAGTTCAAGTTTTCGATAAGTAACATTCATTAAACAATTTAATTCCATAGGTATAAAAATGTAGGAGAAAATCATAAGTAAATAGATATATAACTTTCCTTGGTCAAATCATAAGTCAATAAAATCATAAATAACTCTTCTTAATCAAATCATAAATAAATAAAATAATAAGTATCTTTTCTTGATCAAACACGCAACACCGGCATCCTCACCCCGAGTCTTCCCTGAGTAATATATTTGACCCAGCCGTGGTTTAACAAAAACCAACAAAATCATGCAACACGAGCCTCTTCACCCCGGGTCATCCCCAAGTATTATGTTTGACTCGGTCACAGTTTAATAAAAAAAAATCACGCAACACGAGCCACCTCACGCCGAGTCATCCCCAAGTAATATATTTGACTCGATCACGGTTTAACATACCTAAACACGTGATACGGGCCTCCTCACCCTGGGTCTTCCCCGAGTAATATATTTGACCCGACCACGGTTTACAGAACGGCGGGCCTCCTCACCCCGGGTCATCCCCAAGTAATATATTTGACCCGCCAGGACATAAACATGCAACATAGGCCTCCTCACCCCGGGTCTTCCCCGAGTAATAAATTTGACCCGGTCATAGTTTACCAACACATACACACTTATAACATCTAATTCAAACATTCAACCAAACCATATCATCACATTCAATCCATAAATAATGGATAATCTAGGAATCAATATTAGGCCTAATAGTATCCTCGAGCCTAGACCATAAATAATATATATAACCTTAAGGAATATAAGACCATAAACGAGTCTCAAATATCCTAAGGCATAAAATATAAATCACACATATTTTCATAAATCCGCATATATAAAAGAGGCTATGTAATACCATCCAAATAGTTGTAACAAGTAAAATCGGGTAAAATTGTAATACGATGTGTATGCTAGCCCAAAACGTAAAAAGATTAAAAAGGGGCATCATGAACTCACCTGACACTAGGTATGATTTCACCACAAGGCTAGAGGATCCCTACATAGCCCCACAACTCAAACTCCTGTCGGTTTACATACAATCAATACTATTGACATCAAGATGACTCATTTATCCTACGAGACGTTCTAACATGGTTCGAGTTACCTAAAGCCTCGAACTCACCAAGTTCAGTTACAACAGCCCCCGGGGTCTTGTATTTACCAAAACCTCCCTTAGCTAATCCTGGTGACAAAGGATTCCCAAAATACCCCCGGAAGTTGCTAGTTGAACGAATATGCGCGTTTATGAGTTGTTTATGCTCTTAACAACCAAATCAGCCCCGTGTGGACCAAATTTAATAAAATCACAGCCAACAAGTCCACACGACACTACACGAGTTGGATGGGTCGGTAACTCGCAAGTACAACGCACTAACTATTCAATAAACGCAAATGCGCGTTGTACCGACCCGTTTGAGTAACCGACAACCAATTCAGCCCCAATACTTATAAAAGTCATTTTCCAACAGCCCGTATAATAAACTGAAGCTATCCGAACTAGATTGGTCATCACTTACTTCATCCCTCGCGTTAAACGCACCAATCTACCATTCTAGCTAACCGAAAACTATCTTTCGAACCACAACTAGTTGACCAATCAAACGAATACCAAAAGACGTGATTTTAAAGTATGTTATATGGAACATACCTAGGAAGATTGTGGTGAAAAACTCACTTCAAACAGCCCCGACAAGAACACAATTGAACATCCACCGGTTAAGCTTAAAACGAACTTATCGATCAATAACAAGTAAAACGGGCAGATTTTAGCATTCAAATATGCATTTAATTACATAGGATAACCTTTGAAATAAATTATTAAATTTTTACCAGACTTTCATAAATGTCTTAGGTTTATAAAAATATTTTTATTATATTTTTCTAGTGGACAAAAAAATTATAAAAATTCCTCCAACATAGCAAGGTACGTGCAGCTATTTCAGTGCGCAACAAAATGGTTTTATTTTTATAAAATTCATTACCAAACCAAATTAAACGATTCCAATTGGGTTTGATTCTTAACTTAAAATATTAAGTTCCAGAAATGGAACCAACTAATTTGGACTTGTTGAAAAAGAGTTATGATGTCGGGAAGACAGACCAGAATCCGTCATCCCGCATCAGCTTTGACACTTGATCTTATAAATTCATAAAAACCATTCAAATCTCGTCCTAAAATTACATATTATACCTTTCTGGAAACTAGACTCAAAGTTTAACATCATGGAAACAAGAATCTATCAAAAAAAATGGATTATCATCGCATTACAGATCCTACAATAAACGAATACGAATCTGTCAGCAAAATGTTATCATCAAAACTCAACCCTAACGACCAATAAGCGTGTTAATATGATCAATTAAGGTGTATAGGACTTGGGGGAACATAAAAATAACCTTCAATTTGAGTTTTAGACCTTGGGAGCGGCTGGAAAAAAGAAAAAACGTAGCCCTAAGGCTGCTGCTGTGTTCTGATCGGCCAAGGAGAATGAGGGGTTAGGGTTTTTTGTTTATGATATAAAAATCTTACACTCTAGCACCTCCAAATGGAAATAAGTAGCAACTTGGTGAAAAGGTTAATTAGTTTAACTTACAGGAATGACGTGAAGGCCCCCGAGGAATGCCGGATAAGTCCCGAGAGATATACACAACGCTACAAGGTTAAACCCTTTTAACGGAAATTAACGGGTGTTACACAACAGTATCTGGAACTTAGACAGTGGTTGTACCTGACACATGACAGAAGACGAATCCTTGCTATTTAACGTTCAACTGTTCGATGGCGGATCTGTTTCCTTTGCTGGTGACTTAGGTGGGAAAATTATAAAAAGAGGAAACGTCTCAAATGGCAATTTGACCTTTGATGATGTCAACATTGTGGAACAATTCAACCACAATCTGATCAGTGTCTCTCAAATCTGTGACAGGCAAATTTCCACTTTATTCACTTAGCATGAATGTTTGATCTTCAAACTAGGTTTCAAAGTCCCCGAGGAATGGATATTGATGCATACTCAGAGGCATAATGATGCTTATATTTTAGACATGAGAATTTGTATTCTCAACGAACTGCTTCATGTCTTTATAAAGCCTCGAAGGTCAAATGGCAATTTGACCTTTGATGATGTCAACATTGTGGAACAATTCAACCACAATCTGATCAGTATCTCTCAAATCTGTGACAGGCAAATTTCCACTTTATTCACTTAGCATGAATGTTTGATCTTCAAACTTGGTTTCAAAGTCCCCGAGGAATGGATATTGATGCATACTCAGAGGCATAATGATGCTTATATTTTAGACATGAGAATTTGTATTCTCAACGAACTGCTTCATGTCTTTATAAAGCCTCGAAGAATGACTCATCACTTTGGCATCGACGTCTATGTTATGTCAACTTTAAAAATTTGAACAAACTGGTAAAAGGGGAGCATGTCAGGGGTTTGTCTGCTAAAAAATTTTCTTGCATTGAAAAATGACTTTAATGCTCTAAATGCAAGCAACACAAACTCCCTCATGGGCCTAAAACTATTAATTCTATTGATATCATTCTTCAACTGATACATATGGATTTGTATGGGTCCTATTCATCCTTTGGCAATAGGCCGAAAAGCCTATTGTCTTGTTGTTACTGGTGACTTTTCAGTTTCAACCGGACTTTCTTTTTAGGGCACAATGACGAAACTGCTTAGTTTCTGATCAACTTCATGACTCTTGTGGAGAACCAAACCGATAAACGAGTCAAGTGTATTCGAAGAGAAAACGGAACCTAAGTCTGCAACAAAGCTTTGAATAAATTATGTCACTCAAAGGGGATAGACCGTCAGTTCAGTGCCCCGCACACTCCACAACAATATGTGGTTGTTGAAAGACGAAACAAAACACTGATCGAGGTTGCACGAACAATGTTGTCAGATTCAAAGCTTCCTTTGTTTTTCTAGGGTGAAACATTAATGTTTTGTGCTTTATCCATAACCGTATGTTGCTAAACAAATGTCTCAACAAAACTCCATACAAAGTCTACAACAAGACGAAGCCACAGGTCAACTATTTCAAGATATTTGGATGTCCATGCACTCTGCTTCACACTAATACCAACTCAGTCCCCAAGTTTGCTGAGAATGTCGATGAGTGCTATTTTATTTGATATGCTGCCAACAAAACTACTTATCGATTTTATAACAAGAGTTCAAAAGTGATTACGGAATCGTTCAAAATTGACTGGCAAGAGCATAATCTGACGGATGCAAGAACATGTCCTAACTGGATCTTTGACTATGATTATTTGTTCAACCAGTTTCGTGATATCTCTACTCCTCTAGTTGAACGTGCTCCAGTATCCACCACAGTGCCTCAGTCAGTTTTAATTCAGGCTGTTTCAAACAGTTTGTGTCAGGACCGTTAATCTGGTGTGAACCTAATAAGGTTGACAAGAACACACAGATCTATTCTCCAAAGGCCTATCGAATGTCCCGGCGGAATCAGGACATTCAACGGATGAGAACGGAGGTATGATATAATAACAAATGAAACAATAATATAATATTCAGTAAGAACGGATTCAAAGACAAAGATTTACTGTATTAAATGTATCATTCAATGAAACAGTAAATGGAATGTCTAGGGTTTCGTGACGGTGGGGGCGGTACGAGGAAACAAAAAGAATATTCTTTGGAATGTATGTGCCCTCGTATTGCATGCGTTGCCAGCGTCTTCTTAAAATGGAAACCTAGGACGCTATTTATATACCATGACATTCCTTCTAGAATCCTTTAGTTATTACATAATGAAAGACAAATATAAATACAAGTGTAAGAGTCTTCGAGCATGATAAGTATCTTGCTCGAGTAGACTCACTTTGCAAGGTATGCTCAATGAGTGACGAGCATACTTTACTTAGAATATTTTCATAGAAATTATTCTCCTCTAGCAATCTTTATTCTTCTTGACCTGTCCTTGCTTTGCTCGAACTAGTCCATCGAGCAAGCCCATTCTTCTTGATGCCTTTAATCCTATCTTGAGACTTATTGAACAATCTTTAGCATGCTCGGATGTAAATCTTGCTCGGGGGACTGAACCATGCTCGAAGTCCTTGCTTTGAGCATATGACATCTTCTTATTGCATCCATGCTTGTCACCATGTGCTTGGACATCCTGTGCTCGGATCACTTGGTTAAAACTTGAATGATCAAGTTTTTTGCTCGATTGGCAATCCATACTCGATAATAGAACACTCTTCCTTGTTGAAGTGTAGCTTGCTCGAAGCCTTAACACTTAGAAGAATTTACCGCAAATGGTTCTGAAGACCTTGCTTGAGGTAGTGAACCATGCTCGATCGTCCAAGCTTGCTCGAAGTCCATACTTGGATGATTTCCGGAGGAGGTTGAGAAGATTCCAATCTTCCTTATCAAATATCCGACTCAACAATCTCCCCCTAGATTGGAACAAGCTCAGATGCACCAAAACACATCTGCATATAGTTACACATGTATCAGCTTTCTAAAGATAATCAATTTATGCTTAAATATCCTTTCATTACATAATGGAATTCTGCCACTTAGGCATTACATATCAAATTTTTTATATGTAAAATTGCAAATTATAAAATAAAATACACAGATAAACAGAAATAATATGATCATCATTCAGCTCCATTCTGCTATCTTCTCCGTTGGCTCCTTGTAATAGCTTTTCCCTTTATTAGTTTCATGAAAGTAACCTTCTGTTTGATCATGTCCAGTTCCACTGCATCTTGAGAGTCGAGAGGAAACTCAGCATCTACTATGTCCTGAAGGTCTTGGGTATGTATGAATTGTAGGTCTTCATCGTACAATACCACTGCAATTGTTCCTCCCTAAGCATTTCTCAAGGATATTGACTCATTGTGTCTATTGTAAGTGAGATAAGCAATCCTTCCATTTTGTTGCACAAGGGATTTTGGTTCCATTATCTCCCTCCTCATTGCTAAGCACTCTTTCAATGTCTTTCTTTTTCCTGTGGAGCTGCTTGCCTGTTGAGTCTTTCTTTTCTTTGAATCAAATAAAGAGAGTTTTAAAGTATGAACTTCATTAATCCGTTTTCTCCTCCTCCTCTCTCTCAGCCTGACTGTGTACTTCTCTCCTCTTTTATTTGAGAAATGGAAACCCTTTCTCAGATTGTTCTCTGATAAACTTGGAGAGGTCATTTCTTTGCTGCCCTGCTGGTTGGCTTCGGTCTTGATTGTCATATAAGTCCAGTTCAGCCATTCTCTTCAATTGTTCCTTTGAAAATTTCCTTAAATCATCTCTGAATATTATCAGGCTTTCTTCATCATCTTCTGTCACTACTCTTAAGGTCTTGGATCTTTTGTCAAAGTAGAGATGTGTGGGCAGGTTCAAGATTCTTGAAGGTTCGGGCCTCACAATCTTAGACCTTATCGGTGTTTTGCTTGTGCTATCTTCTTGTAATTTTCTTTGTGTTTCCAAGTACATCCTCTGCTTTCTATTATATATGTCCATTAATTGTTTATGAGGCATGCTATTGGATTGATCTTCAGTCATTCCCTTGTTCATCACGATCTCTTTTAATATTTGCACTCTTTGAGGGTCTTCAAACCACTCTTTGATCTCTGCTTCCTTCTTTTTAGCCTCTTCTCGTTCCTTCTCCATTCTCAACTTTAATTCCTTTTCTCTTAAGTAATCTGCAGAAGATTGTTTATCTTTGTAAGAGTCTTTCACCATTTGTACTTTTCTTTCCAGATCTTCAAAAGATAAACAGATTAAGGAGTTATATTTATAGCCATGTAACTGAAGAAATTTAATATCTTTGTGCTTGGCCCTTAATACTTCACACTCTGTTTCAGCTCTGGCCTCTTCTTCAAGTCTCTTTTTGATTTTCTCTGCCTCTACCATTTCTTTCTCCTTTTTCTTGCTTATTTCTTCAACATAATTTGCTACATTATCTACCAGAGCATTCTTGTACATCTTATCAAATGTTCCAAATGACTGCAAGTTTAGGAATGCAGGCCTATGTCCAGCCTTCAACATGAATTCCCTTTGGGATTCCCGGCTCCTCCATCCCTCGGTCTCTTGTATAATATTTTCTCTTGACATTCTTTCAATATACTTCTTATCATATCTAAGGCTTAACAAGTAGGCTTTATCTTCATTCTTCTTATCATCAGACTTCTTTGTTCTTTCTTCATCTTCTAAGTTTTCATCCAAATTGTGTAAGGCCTCAATTATTGGTTCTTCAGTCTGGATTGTTTGAGACCCTTCAACAGCTACAGCTTGAGCTTCCCTTCTCTTATAAACCTTCACCTTCACAGATTTTTGTCTCTTAGGCTTTGGGGTCACAAGTTCAGATGTTTCTTTTCTTTTCAGGGAATCTCTAACTTCAGTTTCCGGTTCTGTTGGTTCAGTGATGATGGGTTCTTCATTTACAGTCCTCTGTTCATCATCAACAATTTCTTCTACTACAGGTTCATTGATTTTGGGCTCTTCTACTTGACTGTCAACATCCACAACTTCATTAATTATTGGCTCTGTAGTTTCAACAACCTCTTCTACTCTTGGTTCTCTGCTAAGCTTGATAAAGTCCTTTTGAGACTTTCTAGAAGCTGATACAATTTTAGGAGCATGTCCTTCTGGTCTATTCAGGATATCTGTAAGAGTTTTCATTATAACCAACTTTACCATTGAACTAGCAAATAGTTCAATTGTTTCCTCCTCACTTGCTATTGGGTTTATTGGACCCAAACTGAGCTCTTGTCCTTTTGACGGTTCAGGTTTAGGTTCTTGAAGCTCAGGTTCAGATTGTATGGGCTCAGGTTTATCATCAGTCTGTGCAGTTGGAGTTTGTTGATCAGACTATTTTTCTTTTAGTGACTCCAAAGCAGCCCTTATAGCTTCATCAGCCTTCTTTCTCATTCTCTCTTCTTCTTCTTCCTTTTTCCTCATCTCCATGAGTGCTTCAAGCACTTCTTGATCTATTTTCTCCTCTTCCTCTTAAACCAACGTCCTTTGTCTCTCTTGATTTATCATTTTTATTACAGTATTAACAGACTCAACTTCTGCTATATCCGGATCCACTACATGATCTTTTTCCAAAATTTCATCACCAGGTGTTTCTTTATGAGCGGCTTTTGGATGAACATCTGCATCAGTCAGAGCCACCCCTTTGCCTTCTTTTAGTAATTTGATCAGGTGTCTCTTCTTCTTTATCAGACTCCCCCTCATCTCCAGCATCTCCCTCATACTATTGATTTATCATTTTTAGAGCATTAGAGGTTCCAGCTTCTGCAATTTCCTCACTTGAATTGGCATATAAATCTTCAATTAATCTCAATCCACCTACATCTTCAATATTCTCCCCCTGTTTTGGTGCATCAGAGGTCTTCTCAACTTCAAAACGCTATAGGGTTTGAATTTTCAATAAGGCTTGTTGCAGTGCAGTTTCAAGTGCTTTGTTTCGGATCTCTAGTACAACATTTTTCTCTTTTAACATGATGTTCTCAAACTCTAAGGCTACGTTTTCTGAGATAAGATCATTGATGTTCGGGCTGGATGGTGGGGTTTCTGGGGTTGGTTGAAAGTCTGGCTCAGAGAAAGGTTCGAGTGAAGAGTTATCTGGTGAGGGTAATCTGGAGAATTCAAGTTCTTCATGTATGGGTAGGGAAGTGTGAGAGGTCGCTGTAGTTATAGGTTTTTGCACAGGAGAGGTTGGTGGGGTTGAGATATGTGAATTTTGAGTGTGTTTGGCTGGTGGGGATACAGGTGGGAATAATGTTATGTGTGGTTCTTGTATGGGAGATGTGGGTGGAGTTGGAACATTAGTCTCATGAATTTGTTCAGGTTCTGAATTGATGGGATCAGTTGTGGCAGGAGATGAAGGAATGTCATCATTAACAGGGTCAGACTCAATGGAGGCAGTATCATCATTGTTGTCAGTAGGGTTTGGGGAATCTGGTGGGGTGATTTTCTATATGGTTTTAGTTACATTGGATACCACATTGGCTATAAAATCATCGTCATCCATCTGCTCAGTTGCCATGTGACTAGGACCCACAACCAGTTCATCAACCTGTTCAGTAACTTCAACTTCTAGTGCTTTATCACCCTATTGATCCACCATGTGAACATCAGATGCTGCACCTATCAACATGACCATCTCATTCCCAACTTGATCAATAACTAACTCATTCACTTCAGCATTATAACCCATATCTTCTACATTTTCGGCTTCATGAGCAATTGGTTCATTGACAGGCTCATTACAAGCACCATCGCCTCCAACATCTGGATTGTCATCATCATTATCATCATTGTCACCTCCAACATCCTCGTCTTCTTCATCATCACTGTTACCTGGAGTATTAGGTACATCAATTGCTCCTAACTTCGGAACAAGTAACCATGGGAGAATATCCCAGTTTGCATTATCAGTAAATTTACTCGTTGCATCCTTCAATCTTTAACAGATATCATGGTCTTGTAATTTGAGAACTTCTCTTGTCAGTTGCAGATTTTGCAAAGATCTGTTAATGAGAATTTGGAGAAATCTAGGATACATCAAAAATCGCTGATCCACCTCCTTAACATTCGAAACTAGACCATTGAAGATAAATCTTGAAAGGTTGAATGGTTGTTGATACAAAATGACTACTGTTGATGTGTTGTAAAACACACGTATTTTCCACACATTTTATCTACGTATTGTATTACATTTTATGTATTTTAACTTGTTTTAGATAGGTTTTACATAGTTTTTATTATCTTGTAGGCTAAAGGGTGGAAAGGAAGAAAAACCGGACTTTTGGAGCAGTTTACGAGCCGCATATGTTTTCAAGTAAAACTCAAAGCCCGGCCCGTCTACGATATGAAAAAGCCCAAGCCTCATATTATATCATAAAATAAAAAAGAAAAAAAAAACCCTAGTAGCAGGCAGCAGCTGCGATCGCAGCAGGTAGCAGGCAAGGGAGGAGCAAAAAAATCTTTTTTCGGCTTAGGGTTTGAAGGTTTTGTCGGCTAGGGAAGGAAGAAGACGCAAGAGCCAAGCCTCAGGATCAATCACCACTATTTTTTACAGCCGAGAGCAGCCCCGGAACATTTCATATCCTTACATCTTTTTCATTGTTCATACACTTTTAGTTTCTTGCGTAATTGTTGAATTGTTTTGCAATTACTTGAGAGATTGAATTGTTTATGATTAGAATTGATTGTTGGACGATTGTTAAGATGATTGGTATGAGTTTTATGGAGTATATGCTGCTGTCCAAATAATATGATCGGCTAATCTTGTTAGTTCTACCTAGGGATGATGTTAATTGTTAGGTTTTGATGAGTTTTATGGATTGTTTGATTGATAGACTTAATTTGCTATTGTAAAGTTTGATTAAGACATGAAATAGGTTGTGTTTAAGGGCTGGAAATTTTGGTGATTCATTGCATAAACCCCGTGTGTCGGTTGATTAGTTTTGTATTGATTGATCGGTGCATTGTTTGATTCTAGACTTTGTGTTTAGGGTTTGTTTGCGGTAGGTACCATCGTAGGGTTTTGTTGCATGATTTATTGGATTAAGTACAGCGGTTAGACACCTTCTCTAAGACCGAGAGGTGATAAGAAGTAGGGTCGTCTCATTACCTTTGCATGCTAGAATAAGGATTGCGCGAGAGCGAGTTCGTTTCTTATCAGGTTTAGGTGTTTTGAGTGATTAGTTGATCTATTTTAGTTTAAGTTGAATTGTTCCTCTATCCTTGGTTGTGTAGTATTCATTTCCATTAGGGTCGAGTGTTGGTGAGACCGAGAGGTGATCTAGCATTAGAACACGTTAGCAATTGTTTCCCGGTTTGGTCGTTTTAGCCGATTTTGAGTAGTTTAGGCTTGTTGAGTGAGACCGAGAGGTGATCCAGTGAGCCCGAGCGATCCTTAGTCGTGTCATCTTTAGGAACCGGTGTCTTGAAGTCATTCAATCCATTAGCTTGTTAGGCCTACAATTTGATTCAGACTTAGGTAGACGTTTTTCTCCATCCTAAGTTAACACAGTTAGTTCCCAGTTAAGTTTTCTATTTTAGGTAACTTTTGTCAGTCAGTCTAGTTAGTTCAGTTAAGTAATTAAAAATCAAAAATCAATTAAATATTATTTTAAGGTAGGTCTTGTCTAGGGTTAGTAATCGTTAGCGTCTTACGTGTCCACGTGTTTGATACTCGGACTTCCTAGGTCTATACTACTTGCGATCGGCACACTTGCCGGTTGTGTGTGGTTTTAGGATTTTCGTTTTAATAATAAAGCTTAGTTGTGAGGGTCGTTATTATAGGGTTATTAGACACACATCAAGTTTTTGGCGCCGTTGCCGGGGACACGGTTTTAGGTGTTTTGAGAGCAATCCGAGTTAGGACTTATCTTTTGTGCTACTTGTAATTATTTTTGTTTTATTTTACTTATTTGTTAGAATAGTTTAGATAATCTTATTTCAAATTATAGTTTTTATACGACAGACTCAATCTCGTGGACCACCCGACACTGAGGCATTCCCCGAGCCAGAGAGAGAGTTTCGTGAGAGACATCGTCCCGTTTCACCCTCGTCCACTTCTTCATCCATTGACCCCGATGATAGGGATAGGATCATGGGCGATATTCCACCGAGGAGGACAGTTGCGGACCGGGCCCAACCGGCCAATGCTGGCGCGAGATCCAGCATCGCACCACCCGCCATTGGAGTTGCTACGAACTGGCAGATCCCGTCGAACATTCTAAATACCATTTCTCATTCTGCTCAGTTTCACGGGTTGCTTCATGAGAACCCGCACTCTCATCTCACCCGCATCGTGCGTATCTGCGACACTTTCCATCTTGCGGGTGTTTCCGAAGACGCCGTTAAGCTCCGCGTCTTTCCATTTTCACTCGCTGATCAAGCGAGTCTGTGGCTCGAGTCCCTCCCACAGGGCTCTATAGCTACTTGGGCTGCCATGCAGACCCAATTTCTTGAAAAATACGATCCTCCGGCTAAGGCCGCTCGTTTGCGTAACCAGATACATTCTTTTCAGATGGAGGACAACGAGAGATTTTACGAGACCTGGGAGCGATTCAAGAGTCTATTAGCGTTGTGCCCGAACCACGGCTTGCAAGATTGGGCGGTCGTCGAAAAATTTTATAATGGAGTAACGTACGCGACACAGAGTATGCTCGACACGGCGGCGGGAGGAAATCTGTTGACGACAAAGGACCCTGATGAGTGTATCGCTTTATTCAATGGGCTAGCTATGAGTGGATACCAGAGACCACCCGCCAGAGGAGGTAAGATCTTCGATTCCATCTCACGAGGCATGCATTCGGTGGACACAACCACCGCACTGACGGCACAGGTCGAAGCGTTGGCGAAGATGGTGAAGGATATGCAGACGAAGAGCAAGTTGTGCGAGATTTTTAGAGGCAGGCATGATACCGTTTAGTGTCCAGTCAGTTCGCAGGAAGAGGCCGTCGACTTCATAGGAAATCCAAACCGAAATCCAAATTCTTCCAATTCTTATAATTCGGGATGGAGAGGCAATCAGAACTCCAATTGGAGGAGCGGCAGCCAGTCTGGTTTTCAGCAGTGCCAGAGTTTATTTCAGGATGCGGGCGAAGGAGCGAGCAGTGGGGAGAAGAAGCCCACTTTGGAGGAGATGGTGGCGCAACAGACACAGATGTTGTCACAGCTCATGGCACGAGGGGATTCCCGACATAAAGAGACGCAAGAGAAGTTCCGCGAGCACGAGCAATTCATGAGGAATCAGGCAGCGTCGATTCAGGATCTCGAGCGGCAGATGGGAGAGATAGCTAGTAGATTAAATGAGAGGCCGCAGGGTACGCTACCGAGTAATACCGAGCAAAACCCGAGAGGATTCGTGAAGGCTGTGACAACGAGGAGCAGTGCAGGGGCACGAGATGAGCCCGTGATTCAGCAGAGATCTAAAGGAGGAGTCGTCGAGGAGCCTGCAGTAGTTCTAGAGGAGCAGGTGGATGAGGAGATTCAGATGGAGTCTCCACCGGCCCAGGTGCATCGGAGAAGCAGCCCAGGGAGTTCAGCCCAGGCCGAGAAACAGCTGTCACCGAGCGAGCCACCGAGAGTTTACAAACCCCGATTGCCATACCCCGGGAGAGTCCGTAGAGATAGAGATGAGGAGCAGAACTCCAAATTCCTTGATCTTTTGATGTAGCTTTACCTCAATATCCCATTCCTTGAGGCACTCACTCAGATGCCTAAACACGCGAAGTTCCTTAAGGATATTCTCTCGAACAAGGAGAAGTTAGCTGAGGCCGCTTCCACCCCTTTGAGTGCTAACTGCTCTGCTGTCTTATAGAGGAAATTACCAGAGAAGATGGCCGATCCAGGGAGTTTCACAATTCCCTGCACCTTGAGTGATGATACAGTGATTCATGCGCTGGCCGACCTTGGGGCCAGTATCAATCTCATGCCTTATTCCGTGTATCACAAGCTGGGTTTAGGTGAACCGAGACCTACGAGGATGAGTATCCAGCTTGCTGATCGTTCCGTGAAGTATCCGCGTGGGATTGTTGAGAACATGCTCATTCGCATTGGTAAGTTCATTTTCCCGGTAGACTTCGTTATTCTTGACATGAATGAGGATGATAATGTTCCACTCATTTTGGGCAGACCTTTTCTAACCACCGCACATGCGTTGATTGATGTTCGCGATGGCAAACTGATCCTTCGAGTCGGGGATGAGAACGTCACGTTTGATGTTCGACAGTCATCTAAGCATCCCAAATCGACTGATGACTCCCTATGCTTCATTGATACGATCATGATTCATGTGGGGGAGTTTTCCAGTGACCCCGGTGGAGGCCCCGCCTCAGCCACACATATCCTAGATAGGGAAAACCCGGAGGTTGAGATGGTTGTCTTGACTGAACACCCCCCTAATGCTGACATTGAGTCATCTTCCTTTGATTCTAAGTTATCTACCGGAGATCATCGTGTTCATCAGTTTCTTGAGTTGGAGGAGTTACGGTACCATACTTACGCGCATTCAGATTGTTATAAGCAGCAGGTGAAGGAACTGCAGGATCGTAAGTTAGAGGGTATTGAGCAGTTTAAGTGTGGGGATATGGTCTTATGGTATAATTCCCGGTTGAGGTTATTCCCGAGAAAGTTGAGGTCCCGTTGGTCAGGTCCGTTTATTATTACTGAGGTTTTTCCGGATGGCACTGTGGAGATAAAGGACAAAGGCGGGACGTTTATGGTGAACGGTGATAGACTGATGCACTACACTAGCGAGCCGATGACTGATCAGACGGTCGAGGTATTCTACCTTGACCCACTCTCCGAGACGTAGACGTGTGGATGCATCACTCGGGAGACTGCCCGAGTTGTAGAGTTTGTATTTCTGTATTTGTGTGCGCTATCTGTTTTATTTGTTTTGTCTATTTAGAAAAAAAAAGTATGAAAACCAAAAACACAAAAATATGTTTATTTCTTTATGTTTTTGTTTTCCGTATTGTACGCCGCTACATGCGAGCGAGTTTGAGCTTCTGCAGGTTATATTATGCGCATTGTAGCTACGATGGCGTTGTGGAACAGGTTCTCCCGAGGTTGCGGCCGCGAATGAAATGCTATACGGTCGTTTGGATACTACTTAGCTGTTGAAGATTCTGCACACAAACCAGGGGAGTAACCCGTTCTTTGTTTTAGTCTTGTATACTTTATTTTTATTTTCTATTTTATTTTTATTTTATTTTATTTCTTTTCCTTATACTCATCGAGGACGATTTCGTTCTAAGTGTGGGGATGGGGTTTATTTTACTTAGTTGCAGAAAATTTTTTGAAAAAAAAAAAATTTGAAAAATTTAAAAAATAGTCCCTTGAAATTTGTTTTCTCTACGTTAAACAGGAGATGATATTATTACCGAGTAGTGATTATTTTATAAATTCTTGGTGGGTTCAAAAATATATATATTAAATAAGAACAGTGCCATTAGACCCGCACGTAATGTATGGTAACCGAACGGTTTAGACTCAGTAATCGTGTGTCATTAGGCTCAGCCTTTGAGAATGAAAGGGCGGTTTGGTTGTTGACCTAATTGAACCTCTTAAATGGCCTGACTATAGTGGGAAACATCTTAGGGGTTTTGTTTGTTCATCTAAGCTCGTGACAGGACTGGAATGAAAAGCCGGGTCATACTCAAGCCTCGAGTCACATGATCGTCTGTAAATATTAGTTGTGTTTATCTTTTGTATTTGTTTCTTTTCATGCAAAGCCATGTACTATGAGTAGTAAAAAAAAAAAAAATTTGCAAAAAGCCAAAAGGCAGAAAAATAAAAAAATAAAATAAAATAAAAGAAAGAATGCACTTGTAATTGTGTGCACTTGAAAGAGAGCTAGAGTTTATAGTTTGTATATGAGTCGAAATGTTTAATCATGTGGCAATAGGTTTAAGTCAAGTTGGGGTGGCTCGGCCCGGTAAAACCATAAGGGAATTGGTGAAGTGGCAGCAGGGCTTTTAGGTGTGGGTTCCACTTAGTCATACAAATTAATAGAATTTTCACGCATTGTTTGCCTCAGTAAGTATTAGGGGCATGGGTTTAAAGTGGACAGCAATACCGGCAATCGACCTGATTTAGCTTATTAGGTGAAAGTTGGAAGAGATATTTGGGTAACGGGTCACTTGTTCTATGTCACACCCCGCCTAGCACAATGCGGAAGCGTAAAACGGGAATGTAACAGACACCTCTGGTATCAACACATTGTTTATAAAGAAACATTACAAACTAATTTACAATATATTACATTTCTTTGTTCTATCATTGTTTTACAGTCTAGGTGGTACAAACAAAACTAGTTCATTAATTATACAATCTTACTACTAACACCCTTGCTTCTATTCACATAGCATCGACCACACACTTCAGGCAAGTAACAGATCACCAAATTACTCCGATTTAGGTACACCTGAAAAGCAGTTTAAAACGGATCAACTACTAGAGTTGGTGAGTTTCACGAGTTTCAAGAAAACAGTAATGCGTATTCACAAGTTAACACTTGTAATCATGAAATAAGTATGTATGTATGTAAATGATGTAATTATGCTAAGCTACAGTGAAGCCTTGACTGTATGTGCTGCGTGCATCCATTTCCCACGCTCAATCAACCACTGTGGCTCCCCTTCCGCCCACAACATGCCCCGGTAGCTATGTCTAACACTATATAGCCTGTTTGTATAAATATGGTCATGTGCAAACGGCGCTATGTGACACGGCAACCAGGCCGATTCCGTTTGGGTTTGTCAAACCAATAGTACTATTCACAAGCCACCGACTCGAAGTTAATCACTGTGATCGTGGGACTTTCGTGTGTTAGCACTTAGATAATTCACATCAATACATGTTTTAAGTATGTATATGTAATCAAACATGCTTTTCACCCCAAAGGTACGTAAAACAGTTTAAAAGTGAGGTCATGAAACTCACGGTTTAGTAGATACGCAGTACTGTATCAGCTTGTAGTTTGTTTGGTCTGCTATCAGTAGTTCCTATAATTAATATTATAATAATATTAATATTTTAATATTATTATAATCTCAATTCTAAACTGGGCTGTATAACTTATCTGGGTATAGTTGGAATGTCCAGAAAGTGGCATTAGGCTTAGGTTGTGATGTTGTTCAATGTCTAATACTTAAAATCGAACTTGGCTCCGATTCCCGTTTTCCCAGCTGGGCCAAGTTGTTCGTTTACACGTTCAGAAAACAGTTATGGGAAAATAAGCTTGGGTAAATGTATTGGTTAACAAAATGATTAAGTTATAAAGAAAGATCACATACTGGGGTCCCGGATTAGCCACGGGGCCCGTTTCCGTTTATTCAATTTGATTTAAGAAGAAACGTGCACAATCCTCTCGGATTGTCCAGGTTTCTCATAAAAAAAAATTCGTTTTTACTTAATTAATCCAAAAATATGATTTTTGATCACTCTTGGTGTTTTGATATTCCCGCAGATTCGCTAGTCGCAAACTTGCCGGTTTTTACAAAAACTGAATTTGTTTAATATTCAAATTAGCATAATTAATTAACCGTTAATCATTAAATTATTAAAATTTAACCACTTATCAATTAAAATATGTAGATTTTTATAAAAATTATTTCTAGAATTTATTTACTGATTTATTAATTTATAAAAATTCATTTTATCAGTTATATTTCGCCTGAAAATCGTCCGTTTACCCAAAACAATTTCCAAAAATTCCACAAAAATTCCTGAATACTCAAATCATGTCCAAAAAACAACCTGTATCAATTCCAGAATATAAAAAGCTCGTGCAATATTATTTCGGCCCAAATTCGGCTGTAAAAATTCACACGAACGCAAATAAACAAAACACCTTTAAACTTATCCAAATGATCCCAAAATTTATATGTGATCAAAATACATCAAGTCTGAGTTTCCAGAAAAATTTCATAATTTTTGAAGTATTTTAGCTATTTTTCCCAAATAAACGTCCCAATTCGGTAATAAATTTGCCAAATATTCTCGGATGGTTGAAATATTTCCAAATTTGAACAGGGACTCATTGACATGGTCCCTGATGTCCCTGAAAAATTTCAAGTCCTAAAAATATGCACATCACAATGTTAACGAAAGTAGCCCGTAAGCGAGTGTTTCGGCATTACCTTGGCGGGTTTAGCTTGTTTCCGACTTTTTAATCAAGTTTTCAGGTTCTTGTTCTTCTAAGAAAGCTAGGTACAAGTCCTATATCACAAACCAAGCAATATTTCATCAACATAACAGCCCTTAACTTAGGGTTTCGGCTAGTGCATAAAAACGAACTTTTGAACCGTAAAAACGTCGTTTCAACCCTTTAATCCGTGTTTATGGCCAAAAAATTTATCAAAACAGGTTCCTTACCATGTGTATGATAAAAACATGTTTATGGACCATTTTCAGGATTTTTACATGGTTAGGAATGATTTTTGGTAATCAAGACATGTTTTTATGGTATTAAACAAGTTTAAACAAGTATAAAAGCTACTTATTTATGCTCCTTACCTTAGGGTTTGAAGGTTTTCTGGCTGGAGCAAAATTTGTGTCCAGAATTTTCAACAAATGAGGTTGAAAATGGCTTGAATCTAGTTTATATGTGAAAAGAAAATGAAGGGGGGGTGGGGGTGGCGGCTGCGGCCGGAGTCCATGGGCCCCTTTTTGGGCCCATTTTGGCCCAAGTTTCTGATTTCTCAAGCCCAAATACAAAAAGCCCGGTCCAAATTTAGTTCGGGTTCGGTTTTTGGCGCGAAATACTTATCGGGTGCGTTAAACAGCGTGAAAACGAGTGTTTTTCGGCTAGTTTTGTGTAAAATTATAAAAACATACTATACGTTTGTAAAAATCAAAAATATTTTCACGGATCGCTTAAAACATTTCAAATAAGTGTTTGGTAAGTCTTTTTTGGCTTAACGGATGATACAATGCTTGGTTTGTTACTTCTTTTGCATTTAAATCTATAGCGGGTAGTTAAACGAGCATATTTTCGTTTAACTTGTTTGCTATCAAAATAAGGCCATATTTCTAATGTTTTAGCTTGTATTAAACGTATATCACTTATAGATGCCCCCCCACAGATATCTGGGTCATAACCCGACCCGTTCGGTTAATCGTTCGTTTGTTACGCAAAAAGGCGTTTATTTGCTTAATCGGTAAATACGTACTGAGGTGTACCTTGTTTTGGCTCAAATGCCACATTCTAATACTTTAAAAAGAAAAAAAAATTATATTAATAATAATAATAAATAGATAAAACCAAGAGTTGTCGGTTGAACTCGGATATGATCCTGTGTAGTATTCTTTTTCAGGGACGAAAAAGTCTTAAGTGTGGGGATATTTGATGTGTTGTAAAATACACGTATTTTCCGCACCTTTTATCTACGTATTATATTACATTTTATGTATTTTAACTTTTTTTTAGATAGGTTTTACATAGTTTTTATTATCTTGTAGGCTAAAGGGTGGAAAGGAAGAAAAACCGGACTTTTGGAGTAGTTTACGAGCCTTTTACGCATATGTTTTCAAGTAAAACTCAAAGCCCGGCCCGTCTACGATATGAAAAAGCCCAAGCCTCATATTATATCATAAAATAAAAAAGAAAAAAAAACCCTAGTAGCAGGCAGCAACTGCGATCGTAGCAGGTAGAAGGCAAGGGATGAGCAAAAAAATCGTTTTTCGGCTTAGGGTTTGAAGGTTTTGTCGGCTAGGGAAGGAAGAAGACGCAAGAGCCAAGCCTCAGGATCATTCACCACTATTTTTTGCAGCCGAGAGCAGCCCCGGAACATCTCATATCCTTACATCTTTTTCATTGTTCATACACTTTTAGTTTCTTGCTTAATTGTTGAATTGTTTTGCAATTACTTGAGAGATTGAATTGTTTATGATTATAATTGATTGTTGGACGATTATTAAGATGATTGGTATGAGTTTTATGGAGTTTTTATTGAGTATATGCTGCTATCCAAATAATATGATCGGCTAATCTTGTTAGTTCTACCTAGGGATGATGTTAATTGTTAGGTTTTGATGAGTTTTATGGATTGTTTGATTGATAGACTTAATTTGCTATTGTAAAGTTTGATTAAGACATGAAATAGGTTGTGTTTAAGGGCTGGAAATTTTGGTGATTCATTGCATAAACCCCGTGTGTCGGTTGATTAGTTTTGTATTGATTGATCGGTGCATTGTTTGATTCTAGACTTTGTGTTTAGGGTTTGTTTGCGGTAGGTACCACCGTAGGGTTTTGTTGCATGATTTATTGGATTAAGTACAGCGGATAGACACCTTCTTTGAGACCGACAGGTAATAAGAAGTAGGGTCGTCTCATTACCTTTGCATGCTAGAATAAGGATTGCACGAGAGCGAGTTCGTTTCCTGTCAGGTTTAGGTGTTTTGAGCGATTAGTTGATCTATTTTTGTTTAAGTTGAATTGTTCCTCTATCCTGGTTGTGTAGTATTCATTTCCATTAGGGTCGAGTGTTGGTGAGACCGAGAGGTGATCTAACATTAGAACACGTTGGCAATTGTTTCCCGGTTTGGTCGTTTTAGCCGATTTTGAGTAGTTTAGGCTTGTTCAGTGAGACCGAGAGGTGATCAAGTGAGCCCGAGCGATCCTTAGTCGTGTCATCTTTAGGAACCGGTGTCTTGAAGTCATTCAATCCATTAGCTTGTTAGGCCTACAATTTGATTCAGACCTAGGTAGACGTTTTTCTCCATCCTAAGTTAACACAGTTAGTTCCCCGTTAAGTTTTCTATTTTAGGTAACTTTTGTCAGTCAGTGTAGTTAGTTCAGTTAAGTAATTAAAAATCAAAAATCAATTATATATTATTTTAAGGTAGGTCTTGTCTAGGGTTAGTAATCGTTAGCGTCTTACGTGTCCACGTGTTCGATACTCGGACTTCCTAGGTCTATACTACTTGCGATCGGCACACTTACCGGTTGTGTGTGGTTTTAGGATTTTCGTTTTAATAATAAAGCTTAGTTGTGAGGGTCGTTATTATAGGGTTATTAGACACACATCAACTGTCATAGTTGCTAATTCTCTGCTTAAAAGAGTCCAAGTCCCTCTCCTTGCAGCATTATGATCCAGATCCTCAAAATATTCAGCCTCATGGGCAATTGGTTCAATAATTGGCTCATTTGCAGCACCAGTGCCTCCATCATCTTGATCATTGTCATCATCATTTCCATCATTATTTTCATCATCTTCACCCTCATTAGCATCGTCTTCACTATTTCCCGGGGTGTGAGGTATATCAATAGCACCCAAAGCAGGAACCAATAGCCAAGGGAGAACATCCCAATCATTATTCTCATTAAACTTGCTTCTTGCATCTTTCATCCTCTGACATGTGCTTGGGTCTTGCAACCTCAATACTTCTCCTGTCAGCTTTAGGTTCTGTAATGACCTATTGATGAGTATTTGGAAAAATCTTGGGTGCATCATAAACCTTTGATTCACAACCTTCTCAGCATTTGATACTAAGCCATTAAAAATAAGTCTTGAGGCATTGAATAATTGCTGATATAAAATTGCTACTGTCAGCGTTGCTAACTCTCTGCTCAACAGAGTCCAAGTCCCTCTCCTTGGAGACAGGGACTGAATCACATGGTGAATGAGGAACCGATAAATTAAGGGAAAACTACCCTTCTGAAATTGTCCTTCATGAACACCCCCTTGATATCCCATAGTTTCCTGAAAGACTCTCATCAATCTCGAGACAGAATACGATGGCTGTACTTCATGATTGTCATTCAAGTGTAGAGCCTCTCTAATTGTAGCTTCAGTGATTTCAATGTCTTGATTTAATACAGAGGCCTCAATCCGCTTTCCATTGATATCATCAACAAAGGTTGTAGAGTTCCAAAAGTCTGTAATGTGATTCCTGCAGATTGTTGGGCTCTCTGTCAAAGCTACCCTCAAGTTGGAGTTATTCATGAAGTTTAACATCAACTCCACCTCCCTGTTGTCGTCATTAACCTCCAATTGGGCACACATATTATGTCGCTTTTCGAATTTTAACGCCATCAGTTCTGCAAAACAAAAGAATAGTCAGTTTACATAAATGCATAAACGATAGTCGTTGGTAGTTAGAGAAGAATAGTGTCTTCAGTAACATGTTCCGTAGTAGTTTGCATACCTACACAATTCAAGCAAACAATCAGTAATCAGGCAATAGAAACCCTAATTTCGAAACTTGGGGTTACGATAACGATGATAGATATCTTACCAAGGTCGAAACAGAGCTAATGGCTGTATTCGAAGTAGTATAAAGCACAAATAGAAAGTCTGAGTAAGTAGGGGATGCA
Organism: Bidens hawaiensis; assembly: GCF_021521415.1. Classification (NCBI taxonomy): domain Eukaryota; kingdom Viridiplantae; phylum Streptophyta; class Magnoliopsida; order Asterales; family Asteraceae; genus Bidens; species Bidens hawaiensis. The sequence goes on along the minus strand of NW_027494776.1, from coordinate 223,106 downwards.
CGAGCAAGAAGGTTTTTTCCGATTAGGTTTAAAGCGGGAGAGGAAATATGTGAAAAAGTTTCTAAGTCCCCCTTTATACCTAACGTTTGGTTGGTACAGTACTCGTTTGTCGTCTAGTGTACGACAATTGTCATTTAATTCAAAATAAATGTACCACCTTTGCTCGAGCAAACAGCCAAATAAACAGCTGTCTCCCACTGTACCCGAGTACATATCTTAGTACGTGCTAGACGTACAATGAATATTGGTTTTTAAAAGTGCATTTATGGTTTGCTCGAAAGTAGGTATACTCGAGTGATACTTTAGAAAAAGTTTATCCTTGAGATATTTCAAAATTGTTTTAGAGTACACCCATGCTCAAGACCCTTAACCAATATCTAACGTTGCTAAATATAGTGAAGTCACGCACATGCTCGTGAAAACAAGTATGCTCGAACAACTTAGAACCATTTTCTAACCCTCAACACATATGCTCGACGTTCATTAGAAATAATCAGTTAATCATTCATGCTCGAGACATATTCAAAACATAACTCAACTCTTACTCTAACACACTTAGATAATCCTGTAAACACCTATGCTCGTAGAGTATATGCATGCTCGACAACACTTAGAATCTATCATGACATAACATTTGCTCGTGAAGTACATTCATGCTCGAACACACTTACAGAATTTATCATGTGAACATACGTGCTCGAAAGGCTATATATAAGATATCTATGCTCAAAACACTAAGAAAGTATATAGAGCATATCATTGTGCTCGAAGAGCAACAAATGAGATATCTATGCTCGAAACACTTTCTTAAGTATATAGAGCATATCATTGTGCTCGAAGAGCAACAGATGAGATATCTATGCTCGAAACACTTAAGAAAGTATATAGAGCATATCATTGTGCCTGAAGAGCAACAAATAACACATCCAACTAAAAAGTATGCTCGAAGTACACTCTAATACCCAGATCATACTCGAAATTACTTAGAACAAAACAGATTGCATTTGTGAACACACTATCATTTGTCTACCAGACTAGAGAAATATCACACTCAAACTTTGCTTAAAACAAGTAAATAAGTCATTTGAACTCCTGTTTTTATTTAAGCACAAGTTTAAGGTGAATAAGAGATCAAAGTTCAGTTAAAAATGCATTTCAAACCATTTTGGAGAGATCTCAATATGGGATCAGATTGTCTAAAATCTTTCACACCAATTCATAGTCAGCCTTGGTGTGCATTGGATAACCCTATATTAATGACCCTCACAACTAAGCTTTAAATATAAAACAAAAATCCTAAACCACGCACAACCGGAAAGTGTACCGATTGCAAGTAGTATAGACCTAGGAAGTCCGAGTATCGAACACGTGGACACGTAAGAACGCTAATGATCACTAACCCTAGACAAGACCTACATAAGAATAATATTTAATTGATTTTTGATTTCTCTTAACTTAACTGAACTAACTAGGCTGACTGACAAAAGTTACCTAAAATAGAAAACTTAACGGGGAACTAACTTTGTTAACTTCGGATGGAGAAAAACGTCTACCTAGGTCTTAATCAAATTGTAGGCCTAACAAGCTAATGGATTGAATGACTTCAAGACACCGGTCCCTAAAGATGACACGACTAAGGATCGCTCGGGCTCACTGGATTACCTCTCGGTCTCACTCAACAAGCCTAAACAATCAAAATCGACTAAAACGACAAAACCGGGAAACAATTGCTAACGTGTTCTAATGTTGACTCACCTCTCGGTCTCACCAACACTCAACCCTAATGGCAATAAATACTACACAACCAAGGATAGAGGAACAATTCAACTTAAACCAAAATAGATCAACTAGTCGCTCAAAACACCTAAACCTGACAAGAAACGAACTCGCGCAATTCTTATTCTAGCATGCAAAGATAATGAGACAACCCTACATCTTATCACCTCTCGGTCTCTAAGAAGGTGTCTAACCGCTGTACTTTAACCTTAAATTCACGAAACAAAACCCTACGGTTGTACCTACCGCAAACAAACCCTAAACACAAAGTCTAGAATCAAACAATGCACCGATCAATCAACACAAAACAATTAACCGACACACGGGGTTTAAGAAATGAATGACCAAAATTTCCAGCCCTTAAACACAAACTATTTCATGTCTAAATCAAACTTTACAATAACAATTAAAGTCTATCAATCAAACAATCCATAAAACTCATCAAACATGAACAATTATTATCATTCCTAGGTAGAACCGACAAGATTAGCCTAACATACTTTTTGGACAGCAGCAAATACTCATTAAAATCACCAAATAATTCATCTCAAACATCAATTTAATCATCCAACAATCAATACTAATCAATAACACTTCAATCATTCAAGTAATTGCAAAACTATGTAATCAATTGAACAAGAAAATCAAGTTTATGAACAATGAAATAGATGAAAGGATATGGATGATTCCGGGCTGCTCTAGGCTGTAATAATCAATGGAGAATGATCCCGAGGCTTGGTTCTTGCTTCTTCTTCCTTCCTTAGCCGTCACAGGATCAAACCCTAGCCGACACAAGACCTTTTTCCTTGCTGCTGAGTCCGATTGGATAGCATGAGGCCCCTTACGGTTTTTTTTTCTTTTTTATATATTATAATATAATGTATCTTGGGCTTTTACAATATGTAACCGGGCCAGCCTTGAGTTGTTTCTTGAAATCGTATGCGTAAAGACCCGTAAACTGCTCAAGAAGCTCGGTTTTTCTTCCATTCAACCCTTTTCCAACAAGATAATCAAAACTATGTAAAACCTATATAAAACAAGTAAAAACACATAAAATATAATATAATACGTAGATAAAAGGTGCGGAAAATACGTGCGTTTTACAACACATCAAATATTCCCACACTTAAGACTTTTTCGTCCCTAAAAAAGAATACTACACAGGATCATAACCGAGTTCAACCGACAACTCTTGGTTTTATTTATTTATTATTATTACTATTACTATTATTATTATTATTATTATTATTATTATTTTCTTTTTAAAGTATTAGAACAAGTGACCCGTTACCCAAATATTTCTTCAAACTTTCACCTAATAAGCTAGATCAGGTCGATTGCCGGTATTGCTGTACACTTAAACCCATGCCTTTAATGCTTACCGAGTCAAATAAGGCGTGACAATTCTATTAATTTGTATGACTAAGTGGAACCCACACATAAAGGCCCTGCTGACACTTCACCAATTCCATTATGGTTTTACCGGGCCGAGTCACCCCAACTTGATTTAAACCTATTGCCACATGATTAAAACATCTCGACTCATATACAAACTATAAACTCTAGCTCTCTTTCAAGTGCACACAATTACAAATGCATTCTTTTTTTTTTTTCATCTTTTTCTGCCTTTTGGCTTTTATGCATTTTTTTAATACATAGCTTTGCATGAATAGAAACAAATACAAAAGATAACACAACTAATATACAGACGATCATGTGACTCGAGGCTTGAGTATGACCCGTCTTTTCATTCCAATCCTGTCACGAGTTTAGTTAAGCAAACAAAACCCCTAAGATGTTTCCCACTAAAGTCAGGCCATTTAAAAGGTTCAATTAGGTCAACAACCAAACCACCCTTTCATTGTCAAAGGCTGAGCCTACCGACACATCGATTACTGAGTCTAAACCGTTCGGTTACCATACATTACGTGCGGGTTTAATGGGCACTGTTCTTATATATATATATATATATATATATATATATATATATATATTTGAAAATACCAAGAAGTTATAAAATAACCACTACTCGGTAAAAATATCATTTCCTGTTTAATATAGAGAAAACAAATTTCAAGGGACTATTTTTTTCAAATTTTTCAATTTTTAAAATATTTTTTTTTATTTTTTTCAAAATTTTTCTACAACTAAGTAAAATAAATCCCATCCCCACACTTAGAACGAAATCGTCCTCGATGAGTACAAGGAAAAGAAATAAAATAAAATAAAAATAAAACAAAAAGTAAAAATATAGTATACAAGACTAAAACAAAGAACGGGTTACTCCTCTGGTTTGTGTGTAGAATCATCAATAGCTTTGTAGTACCTAAACGACCGTATAGCATTTCATTCGCGGCCGCAACCTCGGGAGAACCTGTTCCAAAACGCCATCGTAGCTACCATGCGCATAATATAACCTGCAGAACTCAAAATCGCTCAAACCGCATAATATAAGCTGCGTACAACACGGAAAAGAAAAACATAAAGAAATAAAAATATTTTTGTGTTTTTGGTTTTTGTAATTTTTTTTTTATTTTATTTTTTTTTAATAATAGAACACCCCTTAAATCGACCGACTCGAATGGAGATTAAGTACGAGCGGTTTCATCTTTGAACATCCTGAAATAGACAAAACAAATAAAACAGATAGCATAAACATATAACAAAAATACAAACTCTACAACTCGGGCAGTCTCCCGAGTGGTGCATCCATCACGTCTACGTCTGGGAAAGCGAGTCAAGGTAGAATATCTCGACCGTCTGATCAGTCACCGGCTTGCCAATGTAGTGCTTCAGTCTATGACCGTTCACCTTAAACTTCCCGACTTTATCCTCTATCTCAACAGTGACGTACGAGAAAACCTCAGTGACCGTGAACGGTCCCGAGCATCAGGATCTCAATTTTCCCGGGAATAACCTCAATCGGGAGTTATACAATAAGACCAAATCCCCACACTTGAACTGCTTGTTCCTCTTCAACTTCCTATCGTGCAGTTCCTTCGTCCGCTCCTTATACTTAAATGACTGCGCGTAAGCTTGATCTCTCAGCTCCTTTAACTCGTGCAACTGGTGGAAACGATTGCTCTCTGCGGCAGACATATCAAATTTGACCCTCTGTAGGGCCCATGAAGCACGGTGCTCCAACTCGAAAGGCATGTGGCAGGCCTTCCCATAAATCATCCGAAACGGTGTGGAACCGGTCGGAGTTTTGTAGACTGTACGGAAGGCCCACAACGCCTCATCCAACATGTCGGACCAATCCCGACGATTCGAACCAACCGTTTTCTCAAGAATACGTTTGATCCCTCGGTTACTCATTTCTACCGGCCTACTAGTCTATGGGTGGTAGGCAGTTGCAAGCCGATGGGTGACCCCATAGCGTGGCAACGCCTTCTCCATCTGCGCATTGCAGAAGTGAGTACCTCTATCACTAATCAATGCCTTCGGGACACCAAAACGAGCAAAAAGGCTCTTGAGAAAACGCAGTACAACTCGGGCATCATTAGTGGGTAAGGACTTGGCCTCAATCCACTTCGAGACATAATCAACAGCCACAAGTATGTACTTGTTCCCACGCGAAGATGGAAACGGTCCCATGAAATCAATGCCCCACACATCGAAAACCTCACAAACCTGAATAGCATTATGGGGCATTTCATTTCGCGAAAAAATGTTGCCGACCCGCTGGCAACGATCACAACTCATCACGAATGCGTGCGCATTTTTAAAAATCGAAGGCCAATAAAATCCACAATCAAAAACCTTCTTCGCTGTCAAACTCACACCATGGTGACCTCCTGTCGGTCCAACATGGCAATGGCCCAGAATCTGCCGTCCCTCCTTAACGTCAACACACCTCCTGATCAACTGGTCAGCACCTATACGAAAGACATACGGGTTGTCCCACAGGTAAAACTTAACATCAGCAAAAAATTTCTTCTTTTCCTTGTAAGACATCTTCGGGTAGTACCCGTTCGCAAGATAGTTCGCGAAGTCGGCGAACCATGGAAAACCCTCATCCTGAGCTGAAATAAACATGAGACTCTCTGTCGGAAAGTGGTCATTAATCCTGACCACCGGCTCTCCTAACTCAGCTCCCTCAAGACGCGAAAGATGATCAGCCGCCACAATTTCGGCCCCCTTTTTATCACAGATTTCAATATCAAACTGTTGAACCAACAGGATCCATCGAATAGCAAAATGATCCGTGTACACAATCGTCTTGGACAGAACATGATAGGACCTGAATTTATCGATGTAAACACCACAGCTAAAAGCTCTTTCTCGGTGGTGGTATAACTCTCCTGTGCACCATTCAGGGTCCGACTAGCATAGTAAATCGGATGGAAGTGTTTATCTTTCCGCAGTCCAAGAACCGCTCCGACTGCGAAGTCACTCGCATCACACATCAACTCAACGAGAAGCGACCTGTCGGGAGCAATCATGATCGGGGGCGTTAACGAGTTTGTCTTTTAAAAGATCAAACGCCTCGATACACTTCTTAGAAAACACAAATGGGGCATCCTTCTCCTGAAGTTTGGTCACGGGTCTCGCGATTTTAGAGAAATCTTTAATGAACCGACGGTAGAACCCAGCGTGACCCAAGAAACTCCGGATGGATCTCACAGAAGTGGGCGGGGGAAGATTAGAAATTGTCTCGACCTTCGCTCGGTCGACCTCGATCCCCGCACTCGAAATACGATGCCCCAAAACGATGCCCTCGCGTACCATGTGCTCAAACTACTTAAAAGATTTTCAAGTATGCTTGTTTGTGCTTGAGGAGTAACAAACATAGCTCCAAGCACAGATCCATGCTCGAAATAATTAAAACTACAAAATATATCCGGTAGGCCTATTATTAAGTACCAGAGACATGAATATCACAGACACATCAAGTTTCACATACACAAACAATCAAGCACGATTCAATCAATCAACATGGTCATTTAAACATATATTACTAAATCATGCAAGTTATCACAGTGAGCAACAAAAGATAGTCAGTAAGCATCTCACCTAAGCACACATCATCAATCAAATTTCATCGGCATTTATCATACCTAAGCGTTTTAAACGAAAATGAAATCTGGTCTTATCTAATGGTTTGGTGAACAAACCAGCTAAGTTATCAGTTTTGTCAACCCTTTTCATTTCTATTAAGCCTTTTTCACTACAGTCCCTAGTAAAGTGATGCCTAATTTCAATGTGCTTAGTCTTAGAGTGTTGCACTGTATTTTTAACAATGAACATGGCAGCAGTGTTATCAATTAAGATAGGAGTAAGTAAGAAATTTAGACCGTAGTCCAGCTGTTGATTTTGAATCCATAGAACCTGGCACAGCATGCAGATGCATCGATGTATTTAGCTTCAGTATTTGAAATGGACACTGTAGTATGCTTCTTGCATTGCCAAGACACCAGCCTGTTTTCAAGAAACTGGCGGCCTCCTGAAGTTGATTTCCTACTCATGTTGCAACCAACATAATCACTATCTGTGTAGGCCATCAAGTCAAAAGAAGGGTTCTTTGGGTACCAAATCCCCAAATGTGGTTTTCCTTTAAGATATCTGAATATCCTCTTCACAGCTAACATGTGTGAGACTTTTGGATTAGCTTGAAATCTTGCACACACACACACACACAGCAAACATAATATCTGGTTTAGAATCTGTTAGATACATCAATGATCCTATCTTGGCCCTATATTCATGCTGGTTTACTGGCTCCCCCTTTTCATCAGGTACCATTTTCTCATGTGTGTCCATTGGAGTGGACACTGTCTTGTAATCCTGGCACTTGAACTTGTTAAGAATTTCTTGAACATACTTTGATTGATTTATGAAGATGCCATCTGCCTTCTGCTTCACTTGAAGTCCAAGGAAGAAATTCATTTCTCCCATAGAACTCATTTTGTATTTTAACTTAATCACTTGTTCAAAGTCCTTCACATCTGTTCATTTGTAGAACCAAAAATGATGTCATCAACATACACTTGTACAAGCTGTAGATCTTTCTTCCATTTCTTGTAGAAAAGAGTCTTGTCTATAGCTCCCCGACAGAATCCATTATCCAGCAAGTGATAGACAGCTCATCATACCAAGCTCTAAGAGCTTGATGTAGTCCATACAATGCTTTGCTTAGCTTGTACACCTTTTTGGGATGGATTGGATCTTCAAATCCAGGTGGTTGTGTCACATACACTTCTTCATCAATCTTCTCATTCGGAAATGTAGACTTGACATCCAATTGATAGACTTTTCTGTTCATGGATGTTGCATATGTTAGGAAGATTCTGATTGCCTCTAGTCTTGCAACTGGAGCAAAGACTTCTTCAAAGTCTAATCCTTCTTCTTGTAAGCACCCTAGAGCTACCAGTCTTGCTTTGTTTTTTATAACAATCCCTCTTTTATCCTTCTTGTTTCTGAAAACCCATTTGGTGCCAATTGCATACTTTCCTCTGGGTTTGTCAACCAAATCCCAAACATGTAAGTCTCTGAACTGAGCTAACTCCTCCGGCATGGCTTCCACCCAGCTGTTGTCTTTCAAGGCTTGATTTATGTTCTTAGGCTCAACTTGGGATATGAAGCAAGCATAAAGACATGTGTTTGCTCTTTCAGAAGTACTTCTAGTCACTCTTTCATGCAAGTCACCAATTATGTTTTCTGCAGGATGATTTCTTTCAACAGATGTAGTCTGCACAACTTGTTGTGCTGAAACATCTGTTTCAAGATTTGTCAAGTTTGTATCAGCAGCTTCATTTTCAACAGTTAATTGAGTTAGACCATTTGCAGATGATGATGCTTCATTAGTTCCAATTTGGAGAGAATCAAACGAAGACTAGAACCTGTCTTTAAATCTATTTGTCTCTTCAGGTTGAACTGGTTGTTGACTCTGCACTGGTTCACTCTCCATGTCACTTGGTCCATCATTTGATACCTCAATTGCGGCTTCTGGACCATTTATCTCCACTTCATTTCCTTCTTGAATGCTTCTCTCAAAAGTGAATCCATTTTGTTCAGGAGCAACTGATGAGCACAGCTTGTCTAGATTAATTTGCTTTTGTTTTCCTTTCTCTTCAATGCTGGTTCAATCATGCTGTCATCCATGTCTTCATTGTAGATTTTAAATGATTTTATCATCTTTTCCATGTCAAATAACCATTTGGGTCCTTCAACATTCTTAAAGTGATTTTCATTGAAGATTATGTCAGATGACTCAATGACCACCATGTGCTCTTTAACATGGACTCTGTAAGCCTTTGAATGACAAGAATAGCCCACAAAGAAGCATTCCAAAGATTTTGATTGGAATTTGTTGAGATAATCCTCTGTGTTCAGTAGTGAGCATCTACATCCAAAAGGCTTCAAGAACTTCACATAAGGTTTTGCTTTTGAAGATTATCTCATATGGAGTCTTGTTCATCTGCATCAATCAGTTCCAAATCTTCCTGCACTACACTTGTATGAATGATATTTTTTGTCACAAATGCATTGTAGGAATCAGTAAACATTGAGAATAAGGCCTGATAGTCAGTTCCCTGGCCTAAGTTGTTCTGCACATAGGGAGGATGTCCACTAGCTGTAGAGGCAACATCATCCTCAATTAATTGGACATTAACATTGATTGTCCTCCACACACAGAGCCTGATTCAAAAGGCTCTTCTACAATAGGATGTTGGTTAGACTTGAGAGAGAGATTTCCCATAGGTGCCACTAAAGCATTTGTCATTGTGAAGCTGGGCTTCTCTTCTCTTATCATATGATTTTCTATCATTTCATGTTCAGCAGCCTTCAGAAATGCTATCACATTTCCACTTTGAAGCTAGGAAAACTTGCTTTCTCTTTGATAAACTTACTTGCAGTGTACCACCCTCCAGACAATGATGACAACAATTTCTTGTTCAATTCGTAGTCAGAAATCAGTAAATCAGTTGTTCTGATTTCATTCACTATAGTCACGAACCTCTACAATACTGAGTTTAGTCGTTTGCCTTCCTTGAACTTGAAACGGTCAAGTTGCTGCTTCAGTCTGTCTTTCTTGATGTCTCTTAACTCGGTGTTTCCTTCAAACATGTTAATGAAAACATCATACATCTCCTTAACTGTTTTGTGATGATTGACACTTGTCAAAATCTCCCAAGAAAGACCAAGTTTTTGCATTGACAATGCCTTATCATCCCTTTTCTTCATTTTGAGTTCTATTGTAGCATTGTTGCCAGCTGCAGTGGATGGAACATATTTTCCTTCTCTAATAGAAGTCCAAAGTTTAAGGTCGTTGTAGTTCACAGCAGCTTCAAACAGCACCTTCCATTTGATGAAGTTTTCTTGACCTAAAAGTCTTGGAATCTTGTTGGTTGAGACTTCTTGATCATCCATCTTGTTCAGATCTGAGATTTTACAAATGAAAACCTTATAAAGCTTCAAGATTTATCGCAAACCTTCAGTCCCGTGGCCTTTAGCGAGGTACCAATAGCTCTGATACCACTTATCACGACCGTTAATCTGGTGTGAACCTAAGAAGGTTGACAAGAACACACATATCTATTACCCAATGGCCTATCGAATGTCCCGGCGGAATCAGGACATTCAACGGATGGGAACGAAGGTGTGATATAAAAACAAATGGAACAATAATATAATATTCAGTAAGAACGGATTCAAAGACCAAGATTTACTGTATTAAATGTATCATTCAATGAAACAGTAAATAGAATGTCTAGGGTTTCATGACAGAGGCGGCGATACGAGGAAACAAAAAGAATATTCTTTGGAATGTTTATGCCCTCGTATTTCGTGCGTTGCCAACGTCTTCTTAAAATGGAAACCTAGGACGATATTTATAGACCATGATATTCCTTCTAGAATCCCTTAGTTGTTACATAATGAAAGACAAATACAAATACAAGTGTAAGAGTCTTCGAGCATGATAAGTATCTTGCTCGAGCAGACTCACTATGCAAGGTATGCTCGATGAGTGTCTTCGCGCATACTTTACTTCGAATATTTTCATAGAAAATATTCTCCTCTAGCAAGTTTCATTCTTCTTGACCTATTCTTGCTTTGCTCGAACTAGTCCATCGAGCAAGCTCATTCTTCTTGATGCCTTCAATCTTGTCTTGAGACTTATTGAACAATCTTTAGCATGCTTAGATGTACATCGTGCTCGGGGACTGAACCATGCTCGAAGTCCTTGCTTTGAGCATATGACATCTTCTTATTGCATCCATGCTTGCCACCATGTGCTCGGACATCATGTGCTAGGATCACTTGGTTAAAACTTGAATGATCAAGTTGTTTGCTCGATTCGCAATCCATCCTCGATAGAAGAACACTCTTGCTAGTTGAAGTGTAGCTTGCTCGAAACCTTAACACTTAGAAGAATTTACCGCAAATGGTTCTGAAGACCTTGCTCGATGTAGTATGCCATGCTCGATCGTCCAAGCTTGCTCGAAGTCCATACTTAGCTGATTTCTGGAGGAGGTTGAGAAGATTCCAATCTTCCTTAGCAAATATCCGACTCAACAGTTTGGATGATGTTGATTTTTCTACTGCTTTGTAAAACATGAATGTGTTACCTATAGCTTCTCAACCAGTTATAGCTAATCTAGCTCCACAGCCAGCAAATACAACCGAAGTTGTGACCGTTGAAAATGTTTCTGATTCATATTCTGATTCTTCGTTCCTGTTAGCTGACAACATTGGTCCAAACCATATTAAGCCTGTAATGAATCTTCAGTTAGAACCAAGTGTGGTTGATTATGTGCCCATACCTCCCTCAAATAATGAAAATTTACTACTGAAGATGTCGTTATGAATAAAGCTCCTGCTGATGTTTCTGCCACTACTGATTCAACTCCTGTGACAACTGTTCAAGTCCTGTTTACGGAAGAATTACGGGGTGGTCCAATTGCTCAAGAACATGTGGTTGAACAAGCTGATAAAATGCATCAAGCCACTAATGTTCTTCTCAATGCTCCCCATATCTTCCATCATGTTGAGAGTCTAACTGTTGAACTTCAAGCAGATCCTATTGAATAAGTGGACCCCACTCCTTAATAGGCCATTCACCGATCTCATCCAAAAAAAAAATATCATTGGTTCACCTTCTGCCGGTATCTAGACAAGGAGCACGTCTAGAACTATTTATAAATGTATTTTTGCTTTTTTTTATTTCTCAATTTGAACCTAAATATTATAAAGTTGCTCTCAGTGAGAACTCTTGGGTGGAAGCTATGCAGGAAGAGTTGCTGCAGTTCAAGAAGCTCAATGTATGGAGATTGGTTAAGAAGCCAGAGAACAAGAGACCGATCGGTACCAGATGAGTGTTCAGAAATAAGAAAGTTGATAAAGGGGTGATCACAAGAAATAAAGCTAGGCTGGAGGTACAAGGTTTCTGTCAACGTGAAAGTCTTGAATATGATGATGTTTACTTTCCTGTTGCTAGGCTTGAGGCTATTCGTCTCTTCTTGGCTTCATATATGAACTTCAAACTATATCAGATGGATGTGAAGACTGCCTTCTTGTCTGGAAAAGTAAAGGAAGAAATTTAAGTCAAGCAGCCCCAGGTTTTGAGGATCCCGATCGTCCCGACTATGTTTACCATCTTGACAAAGCCCTTTATGGTCTTCATCAAACACCTCGTGCTTTTATGCTACTTAGCAGAACATGTATTATAGAATGGCTATTTGAGATGGTTATTGATCGAACACTCTTTGTCAAGAAGGTCGGACACGATCTAATCATGGTCCAAGTGTATGTTGATGATATTGTTTTCGGGTCAACGAGTGATAATTTTTGTAAAGAGTTTTCAGAGGTAATGGAACTTAGGTTTGAGACGAGTACTCTAGGGGAAATGACATTCTTCTTAGGTCTACAAGTTAAGAAGATGACAAATGGGATTTGATTCATCAAGAGAAATATGTCCTGGAAATTGTTAAGAATTTTGGGTTCAAGGATGTAACTCCCTTTGTCACTCCGATTGCTACAAGACCAGTGTTAGCTCTAGATCCATTCCGAAAGCCAGTTGATCAACACATTTATAGGTCCATGATTAGTTATCTGATGTATCTCACTGCAAGAAGGTCGGACATCATGTTCCCTGTTTGTCAGTGTGCCGGATAGTAATCAAATTTGAAAGAATCTCACTTAGTTTCTATTGAGCGTATCTTTCGGTATCAAAAAGGAAAACCACATTTGGGTCTTTGGTATCCAAAAGATTCTCTTTTGGTGTTGCATGCCTACACCGACAGTGATTATAGGGCATGCAATTTAGACAAAAAATCAACTATAGGTGGATGTCAGTTCCTGGGTGACCGGCTAATCTCTTGGCAGTGCAAGAAGAAAGTCATATGGATCCAACATCAGCTGCTGAATTATGGTTTGAATCTCTTTAACACCATAAGCAAGTGAGATAATGATGCAGCAGTTTGTATTGTGAAAAATCCTATCCAATACTCAAAGACAAAACATATTGACATTCGAATGCATTTCATTCATGATTATTTTGACAGAAAATTTTGCAGACTTTTCACAAAAGCCTTCGATCGTGCTTGATTTCTATATCATGTAGAGTCGCTTGGCATTATTTGTTTTGATTTAAACTATCTTTTTTGTTTATAAAATTGTAAATATTTTTAATATGTCACAATTTTAGAGGGGGGGAAATGAGTTAAGTTAAACTCATCAAAAAGATTTTCATTTTCAATTTGTTTAAAAAAAAAACAAAAATGAGTCACTTGTTTTACCGAAAAGATTTTATTTTCTCTTCCAAAATCAGAAAATGTTTCAAAGAGGATGTTTTCCCTTTTAAAGGGAGCCCTCGTTTTGAGTGAGTCGAAAATTTTAAAATCATTCAAAATTTTGAGAAATTGATCTGACCTTTGGAAAATGATAAGAAATTATTTTTAACGATCCTAGCACATGAAAAGAGTAGATCAAAAGCAAGCAAGATCATTGCTTGATATGTAGATAGGCTTAACAAATGAGTAAGTGTCAGAGTGCATAAACTAAATTATCCGCCTATGCTAGTGGTTGTACGTTTATGAAGCGATTGCATGTCTCCAATTAAAGTCATATCACTTGTCACACCCCAACCTAAGGCAGAAATGCCGGGGTGTGAACCGTAGTTCACAGCTCACATGGTACTATCATATATTATAAAATGTGACAATATCTATTTAATTTATTTATTTCAAATATGTGCACAAGTTTCAAATATAATAATAATAATCCAAAACAAAATAACATTTAGATATTCTTTATTTTTAATGTCTAAAGTATCTTTATGTGCTCTTCACACCTTATCTTCAAATCAACTAACAACCTGCATATGCGTACAAAATAACAGAGATTTGTCAACAATACATGTTGAGTGATATAATCATCAGTTTTGACACTAATAATAATATGTCATAAATAATAAATGATAAATGAGCAAACAAAATAATGTGAGTATAAATCAATCAAACCATGAGTAAATAATTGTGTCAGTTGACCGTTGCCATGGGAATCGGGCATTGGCTACTATGACTAGCATACAAATGTGAGTGTCGGTTGACCATCGCCATGCGAATTGGGCATTGGCTACTAAGACGGCATATGATCAAACTTTAATGTGATTATGATGGACCTCTCCAAATGCAATAAAATAAACACTTAAACAAGTAGAAATAAGCATTTAATTGAAATACACACAATATTTACGTTTGCGAGTTTGTGTATATATATGATACAAAAAATATGAATTAGATATGCATATGTTCCCAAAACGTTTGAAAACTGTAAAGTAAAAGGGGAATGATACCTCACCTTATTGCTTAGGCGGGTGTGCGAGAAATAAGAGTAAAAACACGATTAAATGAACGAACTGTCATTTAACGTGCTGAATGAGATAAAACGAACAGACCTAAAACTTAGAGATAAAAAATATGATTAAAACTGAGAACATAGCCGCTGGAATCGATCCAAACAGATGTCTAGAACTCTGGTTATGAAATATTTAACGTTTAAGCGAGCTGGTACTGACCAGAATCCGAACAGCGAGTAGGAAGTCCGGTTTTGGTTGGTAAAGTTAAAATCTCAAGACAAAAATAAAAGTCTTCTGGACTGAAAGTCGGTTCCGACCAGAAGTGATAGAAAACGGTTGGTCAAAATTGTTAACCAATATGCCCTTAAACGGGTTGGCGTCAAATTGACCCATCAATTCCCCTTAATCTCAGAAATTGATTAAGGGTTATTAACTATAGAATGATAATGAACAACTTTACTGTAAAAAACTTACCCAGAAAGTACTTGAATTGATGAGAAAATGTTGTCAAAGGTTGAGAATACTTAAAAGTCAAACCAAACACTTAAAACTTTGAGTAAAATAGCAAGAACGGAGGTGAACTAGGGTGTTTTATGAGGGTGACGGCTGGGAGAGTTTTTATTAGGGTTTTAGGGAAGAGATGTGCAGATGAATAATGGATTGTTTGTATAGAATAGGTAAGCACAAGTTAATTTTAGTTAAAAAGCTCGTTTAAGTAACCGAATATCATTGTAATGACTAAATCAACTGGAAACTCATAAAAATTCATTCTTGTTTAAGGGGTTATTGAATATGGACATCTACCAAGTCTAGATTAGTTTTCTTGGGGCTTAAATCTTGTTATTCAGTCCAAAAATAACAGATTTTGCACCAAAATACAAACTAGGAGTTGAAATAACAAAAATAAGCTGTGCAGACCTGTGGCCGCGCCCTGAGGATATCACACCTCCCATGGCCAGGCGGCGTGACGTGGTCAAGAGGTGGGAAACTTTGTTTTTTGGAAGATTTAGTCCTTGTGCTTTAAAAATGCTAATTTTTTGATATTTTAGGGGTTTTAAGAAAAAAATGGCAAGTTTAAACCACACAAAGGGTATGAAATGAAAACACGTCAATGAATACTTATAAATGTATGATTTTATTAACACTAAAGATCTAAATAACGATCTCAAATCGGTTTAAAGATAAACAAATACAAATACGAATAGTCCGAGATGTTACATCAATAAAGGCAAAAATGTTATTTGTCAGTCATGCACGAGCCCGTTAGTAATTGATCACCATAAAGTTATTTTTGCTTTGCTATAAATATTGAAAATTAAAAAGAAAACGAAGAAAAACTGCAAAGTGCTTAAATTTATTTGTCAACACAAAATGTTGAAAATTAACAAACAAAATGGGTCTATTAGAACCACTTGAGGTGGGGCAATCAAGTAAGTCCTAAATACCTTGAATGAAGGAATGTAAGTCTGAACTGCGTGACAAGTAAGTCCATGGTTCAACATTTAATATTTTAAATGTTTGAAAAAGTTTAAATGTTCTTAAAATGTTTTGATCAATCATTAGGGGGTCACAGGCAATTCTGGGTGATCTGATGAACACAAATTATGCCCGAGGTATGATGGAGTAAGTAACATGTTGGATTAAATGAGGACCACATAAGTATTGTGCTTAACTCATACCTTAACGTATCACTTTGACGTCAACACACTTGTTAAGTTTAATTTGGACAAAATATATCTGCAATCGACTTTGGGTTCTTGGCATAATAATATTGAAATAGAAGTGTGATATAGGACGTTATCAAACAATGTGATTTCATGTTGTGATCTTTCTCGCAAAAACATTGAAATTCCTTGTAAATATTATAAAATATATATAATATTAATTTCATCTTTACTCCTAGTTTAATTTTATTTTATTTACTTTTGTTTTATTTTGTTTTTATGTTTTTAGCTTAAAAATTTGTTTAAGTTATTTATTTTTAAATTTATTTTTATTTATTTTAAATTTTTGAAAATTTCTATTATTTGTTTACACCTAGTTTAATTTTAAAATATATATAATATTAATTTCATCTTTACTCCTAGTTTAATTTTATTTTATTTACTTTTGTTTTATTTTGTTTTTACGTTTTATCTAAACTTTATTTTAATTCTTGTGTTGCTTTACACTAAGGTCCCTTGTGCAAAGGTTGTCAAATGTGTTAACCGATAAAAATGTATCTTGAATATATATTTGAGCATTTGGGTTCGGAGTATAAATATTTATCGGGTTTAAATCAGTAATTTTTTTCAAAGTTCGAGTGTTGAGAGTGAAAATTCATTTAAACCTTGTGAGGATTTAACCCTATCACAAGATAGGTTGAACCAAAATATCTTTTACTTATCACTTTTCACTTTCTAAGAAATCCTCTCAACTCCTCCCCCCCTCTCTCTCTCTATCTATATCTCTCTCTGTATATATAGAGATATATATATATTATATATATATATATATATATATATATAAACCCTCAACCGACTTCCAAACAACAAACAACTCTGCTTTGATTCTTTGTGTTTCACATTTGATTATCATCAAATCACAGATCCATCCCCACCGGCATAACATATATTCTTGTTCATACCGTTTGATATTTTGTGTGTTCTTAACGTTTGACGGTTGAAAACTGAGCCATCAGTGGATCTATGAACCATTATATGTTGTTTTTTGCTCAGATCGTCCCTTGATTCTTGTTAACAACATTATAATATCCCTTTCAACTGACTTAATTTGATTTCGGAATAGATTTGTTTGGTTATAGGTTTTTAGGGTTTTTCGGACCTTTACAAGTACAATTAGTCATCTATATGTTTTTTGTTTGTATATGAAAGTTGTATAGAAAGTCGATTCGGGTCTGGACGACCTTGGATCAGTGTGGAATTTAAGTTTTGAAAAACACTTTTGTTTTGAATCGCGTAAGAATGATTTGAATCGAATCGCATCAAAGATTTCAATCGGATTGCATAAGTTTCAATCGGATCTCATAAATTGTAATCGAATCGCATAATTTCTAATCGAGTTGCATTTCCAATGCGATGCGACTAGTTTGCCTAGGCGATGCGATTGGATTTTAGGCGATGCGGTTGGTTTCCTTAGGCAATGCGATTTGTTTTTCCTTGAAAATTTTCTAAAACATAAGCTTTTAAAACTTTACATTCTGTTCAGTTTCTTTTTTTTTTATTCCTTTTTTGTTTATGTTTTCTTGTTTTTTTTAATATCAACTCTAATGTTTATTTGGTGATTTTTTTGTAGCAACATAACATGTATTGTCCACTTGGTCTTCCAAAGAAGTGTAAGCATAGGGTGTTCACCTCTATGATAATGGGGCTTAAGGAGAGTCCACTGATGTATGCTATATCTGCCAATCCAGAAATCCATACTTGTTGGATTGAGGAATTCTGGTCAAAAGCTAAGTTTACCAAAGGACTGTATTACATCTGAGGTGGCCGAGAAGAAGTTAAAGATCACTGAGGCAGAAATTAGAAAGGCTTTGAGAATCAAAGATGCTCATGATCATTTCTTCAAGAGATTGAATAAGTAGGAGTTACAAGGGTTTGTGAATGAGGTCCAATATGATACAAAGTGGACATCAATGTAGAAGAAACATTTACCACCAAATTGGAAGTACTTGTTTCACATTTTCGCAAACTTCTTGTTTGAATTAAGAGGAGGATTAGATAAGTTGAGAACAGACTGGATAGGCGTTATGACTTTCTTGACCAACCAACTAATATTCAACTACTCCAGGCTGATATTCCTGTGTATCCACGCCAATGCCTCTACCAACAGTACTTGGATGACGTACCCGAGGTTTGTACAACTACTGTTGGATGATCTAATGCCTAATGTTCCTAGGCCTGTGTACTCTATAGAGTATGATGTTGAGGGTAATGAACTGCCTCCTTTGGAGCCTCATCATGCAAAGATGGTGAAGCAAACTCTATTTGGAGAAATGTTGAATCCTCCAAGTCGAGGCCATCGTTACACGAGAGAAGTTTCTAGAAAGAAGTTCGGTATATGAAGTTACAAGGGAGAAGTTAGAAGGGAAATGTTGAATCCTTTAGCAACCTGCTGATGAAGAGGCTGGTGATGACGATGGCGATGGCGATGACGATGACGATGACGATGATGATGACGATGATGATGATGATGATGATGACAATGACGACGATGATGACGACGAGGAGAGTAAGGATGAGTATGTTGCTAAAGAATTAGATGATGAGGTGATTGAGACTGAACATGAGGTTGAGGTTCAGAAGAAGAAGAAAAAAAGAAAAGGAAGGCTATTAGCAAGCCTTCTGCTGGTGGTTCTTCCCAGCACAATGAGGAGGAAGAAGAGCCCGAGAAACCCTTGAAACGGTTAAGGAAGATTAGGGACTCCAAGAAAGCCACTTCCTTGGTATTCAAGGTTTCCACTACTGGAACAGAATCCACCACTCCACCTCCACAAACCATCCAACCCAACCCTTACACTGTTTCACCCACCACTTTGTCCCGCACTTTGGCTGCTAAGAAAGGCAAACAAGCAAAAGTTCCCCGACCTAATCACAAAACCAAACCCTCAAGAACCATACTCCATATGGACCTCCAAGTTCACATACTCACCCTCCACCCTAACATTTTCCATTCCCGCAACCACTTCCATCCCTACTACAACCCAACCAGAAACCCAAACCCTACCATTAACCCTAACCACTGCCTTTCCTACCCAAACCATAACCATGCCCAAAACCTCTGTACAATGGAAAGCACAAGAAGGCTCCAGTGTACACAGATCTTATCCGCGATAGGATTCTGGCCCTAGAGGAATCAATTGCTTAACATGCTAATCGGGAAATAGTTATGATTGACTATGTGAAAGAATAGAAGAAAAAGGTTGTAGAGACTGAGAAGGAGAAGATTGTTTTTGAAGAAAGGGTGGCTAGATTGGAGAAAAAAAGAAAGGCTAACTGAGCTCTCATTGCAAGTCAACAGAGGATGATTGAGATTCTCCAAAAGAAGGTTGATGATCACCAAACTTTATTGACAGATCAATCCCTGTCATTTGCTTAAGGTCATGATGAGGTGTTGAGATTGGAATCAAGGGTCTCTTACCTTGAAAGTGCCTTGCCGTCATCTTCCAACCTTCCAACACGTCTAAGAAGTGAGTTGGATACGGAGGCCGATAGGTAATTATGTGAGAAAGAAAGATTGGAGTCAATGATTGACTTTCTGGAAAGAGATCAAGGCTCTTCAAGAAACGTTGGAACTCTTATAGTCGAGAAAGCCGAACTCAGGTCAGAGATTGAAGCATTGAAAGCAAGATTAGAATAACAGAGCTGTCTAAACGAGGCTCAAATAAAGATTAATGAAGACCTGGCTGGAAAATACCTTGCCTCCTCCGGGATCATGAAGATGACTAATCAAGATGTTGATGATCACAAGGCTCGATTGAATACTGTTTTCAGAAGTTGGTGAATTCTGAGGATGAGAATGATGAGAAGAAAAAGAAGAAAGGATAGTCCTGCAATGGATGATATTGACATAAATTACTCCTAAATCCGGATACACCGATTTGTGATGTCAGAGACCCAGATACAGCGTCTGTTGTTATGGTGGCTCTTCCTGCAAATGTTGCTGAAGCTTATCAAGAGCCAAAGTCCAGAAAGAAGAAGTGGCACTTTGTTAGCAGAAATGCCAGTGTTAGGTGCCGAAACTACCCGTACCACGATGACTCTCACATTCTCTATTACAAGTGGTACACTGACAGCAAATCATGGGTTATCAGACGTGCAAATGGCGATCATACCTACTTGCATTACACGAAGATGCATTCATTGTATCAACTGGACATGAATTATTTTAGAAGAATAGTGGACGATGGTGCTACAGAGAAGAAGTTGGAGGGTTGGTTCAAGCATTTCTGAGCAAGGAATGGAAGCATGACTACCCCAACTTCAAGCTTAGCAATGGGAGGCCTTACTTGTATCCAACCGAGCTTGATCCGGCCAATGGTATGAGAAAAAAAGCAGGAGGTACAAGATGCCTAAAGATGGGTTTGATATCTATCATGGAGAACCATTCACGCCAAACATGCTCTATGACTAAGCTGACTGGGATTTTGATAACAGCACCGGGGAGATCGTCGTTCGCTGTGAGACCATGCATTCGCTCTGCTTCTTTGATGAGCTGACGGTCTCGCCAAGGAGTATTTGTTATAGCTATACAACTCTCCTTTGGCCATAGTTGAAGACGTTCGAAGGAATAACACCAACATGATAGTTGAGAAGCTCGACAAGTTCGATCATTATCTTGTTAGAAATCAACAATTTGATTATGACCCCCCCCCCCACTTAGAATACGAGACCAACTGAAAAGACAAAACCTGAAGATAATACTAAACACTAGAGGGAGATTATTATGACCTATTTTGCAACTTAATCTGTTTTACTATCTAGTTCCATTCACGATGTATTTTGTTAAGCTATCGTCTTTGTATTTGTATGTTTGGGCCCGAGGCCATGTAATATTGAGCCCATTAGGTCGGTGATAATGAAAGAGTGCATGATATGCTCTCACCCATATAAGGTGGAGCATAACAATGCACATAATAACCTTTTGCAAAACCTTATCCACTTTTCACCAACTCTCTCATCTACTCTCTCTTTCTTTCCTTTCTTGGCAATAAACTGAACACAACAAGATCTGAGATCTTGGTTTCTTGTGAGTGATTTCCTCTACACAAGTGATATTGATCCAAGAACATTGTTGTTTGATCCAGGTTTGAGGACCTGCAAGCTATCAATTCAAACATAGGTGGTGAAATCCACTAATTAAACCCATCAATAAGAGTCCAAGGATTGATGGACTAGCGACATCGACAAAGTCTTTTAACACCCAAAGATCATGGTTCAAGTGCCATTGAGTACAAAGAATTTTGTCTTTCAAAAGACAACCATTAATAACACCATAAGGCACGTCTAAGGGATTAACATGGTGTTATCCATTAACATCTATGGTAGGTTGATGAAAGCTGAAAGAAGATTTGTTATCGACAACCAAAATAAGTTAACTCAAGCAAAATCTAACGGTTTTGGTTTTTTTTTTCTTTAAAATAAATTTCTGGTTCAATTTCGGTTTTGCTTGTAATTAATACCGGAACGAATGGAATTTTCCGAGAAGAATAGGTTTTTGCATTATTATATATACAAATAGTGCGTATTATTATTTTTGGTTTTTGGTTATGCTTGAATATGAAACCAACCCTTAAACACACTATTCTAAGGATGTAGCCCTGCATTTGAGTTATCATTGCTTCTTTTTCTTCAAACTATTTTTATGAATGTCTTTATAGACTTACATAATGAGTGGATCATTGGTTAAAACCATCTGCAATAGAGGTTCATAGGACGAGCGTTGCATTTGCCACACGTGTCTAAAGACAAACCGTATTTGCCTATTTTCCTTAATAGATATAGATCCACTCAAGCAAACGGTTATGACACAATCAGATAAAAAGAAAAGATACATGCGGCAGACACACTTAGATATCGTGGATAAAAGATGTACAACTATAGAAGCAAGATCAATCAAATGATCTAAGCATGAAAATGGATTAACACAAAGAGATTATCTCAAATAGAAATCAAGTGTGTTTTTTCATTGAAGGTAAATGTGTCCAACATGTAACCCAAATTACATTCATCTCTAGATACTACTAAGCTCAATGATTATCCCTTAGGGTCTGTTTGGTATGAGGTAATGGAATGGACGACAGAATGGAATGAACGTGGTACCAGAATGGACAAAAGAATGGAGTGAGTTATTACCATTCCAATGATATGTTTGGTTACCACATGGGAATGAAATGAATGATTACTTTGCATTGTTTGGTAGGTAAGAAAAATAGAAAACATAAAATTAAAATGGTAATGATGGGAAGTGGTGGTTGGTGGTGGTGGGAGACGGGAGATAATGGTGGTTGGAGTAAGTGGTGGCGATGGAGGTGGCAGGAGATGGTGGCAATGGTGGTGGTGAGCTGTGGTGATGGCAAGCAGTGGGCGGATGGTGGTTATGAGGGACGTGGGCGATGGTTGATGGTGGCGGTGGTGGGCGGTTGGCACTACGGCGATGGTTGGTGGCGGTGGGCGGTGGTGGGCAGTGGTGATGGTAAGCAGTGGGCGGGTGGTGGTGGTGGTGGTGAGGGACGTGGGTGATGGTTGATGCTGGCGGCGGGTGGGTGGCGGTGGTGGGCGGTTCACACTGATGGCGATAGTTGGTGGCGGTGGGTAGTGGTGGCAATAACGGCGGCGATGGATGGATATGGTGGTGGTTGGTGACAATGTTTTATCAAATTGAGAGTAATGTCTTACTTTGATCTCGAAGTTTCAATTAATTATTTTCTTGATTTCAATGTTTTCATCAAATTGAGACTAATGTCTTACTTTGATCTTGAAGTGTCTATTACTTATTTTGTTCTTGATCTTGATGTTTTATCAATTCAAGACCAATATGTTTCTTTGATTTCGATGTTTCAATTATTTACTTTGTTATACTTAATATCATTGTTCCATTTATTTGCATTGATATTTTATTTGAAACTTTCCTTCGTTTTACTTATCCAAGAACTTAATCTAAGTTAATATTAAAGTTTCGAACCCAATGCTTTACCGACTTACACTTTTATATTTTGTTAGCTCAATGCTACATCTATTTTCCCTGTTATTCACAACCTCATTATTTCATTCATTGAGATGTTCATAACTTCAAATTGAGACTAATGTCTAAATTATTTGGTGATACTCAAGAGTTCCACTCATTTTGTTGTAAGTTCAATAACACCGTTATTTTGTTGTAAACCACAATGGTATCACTTACTTATGTTGACCAAATATTTTCATTTATCCTTGACTTTGAGGTTTCGTTAATGTATTTTGTTTATTTTGATTCGTATAGTTCATCATTCTTGATTTCCAAGGTTTTCACATGAGAACTTATTGTATTTATTGTATATATTTTAAAACCCACACAATGGGACGGATTATATGGACCATCCGACGATAAATGTAATTATGGGTCGACACGTAATTATCTAAGTCCTCGTATGGAAGACATAATAAGTGCATTGAATGCAATAACCCGAAACCTGGAATGATTTTAAAAGACGGGACAAATGAAGTATGATAAGGGCATGTTGGATAAGCCGCTGGTACATCCTATATATAAGTATCCTTACCATATACCCATTTGTGGCGTCTTTCGGGCTATTAAAAAATCGACTTTATTGTTTTTTTATTTAATTGTGTATATATATAATTGTTAAAACTTTTAGCAACTCCTTGTATTAGTTTTTTTATTTTATTTTTTTATTTTTGTTTTAATTTCGGGACAAAATTTCTAAAAGTTGTGAATCCTGTAACATTGGTTACATTTCAAACCCGAAACCCGACCCATTTTAAATTTTCAGTTTTTGTTTATAAAGATAAATATATTAGTATCTTTAAGAACAAATTATTATGAGAACTTAAAGAACTCATCTGAACCGTTAATGATATGATCAATGGTTTAAAACTGTAATGGCAAATATGCAAATAAATTGAAGGTTGAGGAGCTTAACCTAAAATAATTTGGGTAGTACAGTAATTTTAAAAGGGTCCTGTTGTGGACACCCACCACACCCCCTAATACGCGCGTATAGGACTATATGCAGCATATTAGGGGATTTGACGTCCTGTCCTGCATAAAGCTGGACTAGGTTGTCAAATCGTACCTTAATACTCCGCGTTAGACCTAAACGCAGCGTATTGGTTGTTTTGAATTATTGGAGCCCGGCTCCCTCCCTCTCCTTCTTACTTTTTATTATTATATATACATATGCATGAGTCGCCGTGAAAACAAACATACACACAACATAATTCTTAATCAGATAATATATACATACATTGTCGTGGTTCAACCATTTATTTCCAGAGTCGAACAAGGAGGTGCCGGGTTACGCCGCTAACGATCAGCCTAGCACGTCGTTGATACCGGACTTGAACCAGGTTTCGTTTTATATTTATTTAGTATGAAGTTGTTAGTTGTTTTTTTAACTAAGACTTGCTACACTACATTTTGTTAGGAGTATGTCGGCTATGTATTCAGCCTTAAAAACCTTACTGTCAGGCTAGCTCGTCGGGCTTACCAAATTTGAACCAGGTTTCGTTTTGTATATTTATTTAGTACGAAGTTGTTAGTTGTCTTTTTAACTAAAGCATACTACATTACATTTTGTTATGAGCAAATCGGTTATATATTCACCCTGAACAGTTTTACGGTAACCCTAGCTCGCCGGCCATACCAAATTTGTACCAGGTTTCCCGGACTATTAGCGTTATTGTCAATTTTTTTATTATAGTATTACTAATATTATTATTATAATATTAATATTATTATTAAAGTATTATTCTTATTAAATATTATTATTGTATTATTATATTAATATTATTATTATTATGAATATTATGTTTATTATTAAAATATTATTTCTATTATTATAAATTATTAAAATAATTTTATTAACAAAAATATTATTATTAGTATTAAAATAATAGTTTATTAATAAAAATTATTATTAAAATAATTTTATTATTAAAATATTATTTTTATATTATTATTAGTATTAAAATATTACTTTTATTATAATAATAATAATAATTATTATTATTGTTATTATTATTATTATTATTACTACTGTTGTTTGATTTCTAACCTATATATGTTATGAGTATTTCATGTCCGACTATGGAGGTCAGCTACCTGGTGTTTACGATAACCAGCCATCGTACCAGTCACCTGTTGTTGGGTCAGATTATGGAGGTCATTCTTCCTCATCGTACCTGATAACAATAGCAAATGATCCGTTTTACGAAACCAAGTCTTCATCGTGCCACGGGCGAAACGAGCATGCAGGGCTAAAACTAAATGACGATTACGAGGATGCTGGGGTAAACCCAAATGACGAAGATGATTACGACGACGACTACATATGCGAGGCGGCGGCTTCGTATAAAATAGATGATGTAAGACACCGTGTGTTTTGTTTAAGTTAATATTATTTATCTGTACATTATTTAATAAATAGCGTAAAACTGTTTTAGATTTTTGACACCGCCAGGAGTTGGAGCAATGGGTCAAAAATAGAGGACGGGAGCTTGGGTGTGTTGTTGTGGTCCAGCGGTCAAGTAAAAACGGTGTGGACCTTTCTTGCAATCGTGTGGGAGAGCCGAAAATATAGGCCACGGTGAGACGTACCGGCAACATTAAAAAAATGATGTCCGCTTAAGATCCTAGGAAGGTAAGACTCGAGGGATGCATGTTGGAGGGTTGAAGTGGTAAACGAGACTCACAACCACGATCCAGTTGGATTCAAAGAGGGGTGCGCGGAGCTGAGAAAAACGACAAGCAAAAATCTGGATCTAGTTGCGACTTTACACCGGAATGGCGTGAAGCCCCTTCAAATCCAAGCAGCCATGGCCGGATAGTTTTACGGTGTCCAACACAAACTAAAGGACATATACAACCACACGAGTAAGCTTAGAAGTTAGGAGTTAATTGGCTATATCCCTATGAAGGTAGTTGAAAAACCTTCTAAGTTTTACTATACGGAAACGGTGCTTATCAAATTTATTAAAGTTTTATTTCATCCAATGCAGGTGTTGGAAAACTTTCTCCTTACCAACATTTTCACGTACTATACCCAGGAGAATGATACCAGCGACAGGACTGAGGATATTTTATTCTGTCATAATAAGTCGCATAAGATGTGGCGTGTGTTCCCCTACGTATTGCTGATTGACACGACGTACAACACCAACATGTACAACTGGCCGTTGGTTCAATTTATCGGTGTGACGTCAACATCATAGTCGTTTTGTATCGCCCACATGTTTTTGATCAGGGAATGGCATGACATCACAGTCGTTTTGTATTGCCCACGCGTTTTTGATCAGGGAACGGCAAAGGAACTTCACCTGAGCTCTCGAGAAACTTAAAGAAATGCTCAATGATTGTATGGAGCCACGCGTGATTCTTATTGACGCGGACCAAGCCCTCATGAACTCCTGCGATGCAGTCTTCCCTAATGCCACTAAAAATTTATGTAGGTGGCACATATCCGAAAATATAAAGTAAGAATTTAAGAGTTTTTACAGGACGGATATAGGGACGGAATTCGCGTACTGGTGGAAGATCCAGTATCAGTCTCCGATGATCCAACCGTTCGACAATCGTTGCGTGGAGATGGAACATCATTTACAACAGTACGACAGAGCAGGTGCGTCTTTCGTATCAGTTAACAGTTTTTAATAGTCTAGATGGACGTCTTATTAACATTTCCCTTTATTTTTTCAGAGGTCTGGCAATACATTCGTAACAACTGGTTGGATCCATACAAACACAAGTTTGTTTCTTGCTGGATCGAAGAACGGCGAAACTATGGCGAGCACACAACAAACCGAGTTGAGATCCAGCACGCCAATCTGAAAAGCTACCTCAATGGAAGCAAAAAATCGCTCGACACCATTGCGAGGCATGTCCTTAAAATGTAGCGCGCAGATGAAAGAAATCGGTGCATCTTTTCATGACTCCCGTTCCAAGGTCATTGAAGAACATCAATAGCACGCCTGGTTAAAAAAGCTACTAACAGGGTGTCGATTAAGGCTCTGAATCTACTTGTGAAAGAGTATAATTTGATACACAAGATGCATGACGGTGGCACTTCATGCGACCACCATTTGTTTTCGTCTTCGGGGTTGGCGTGTGCTTGTTGCTGTAACATCTCGGATTTTTCAAACTCGTATTCGTTTGCGTTTAACCCGACCCAAGAACTTATTCAAATTCTTATTAATATTAATATCAAGTATTTATAAGTATTTAAGAATTACATATTCATTTTATACATCTGCATGATGTTCATTTCTTGTTTTAAGCATAAATGGTTCAATAATTAACCAATTCTCAAACTACAAGGACCATATGTGACAAAAATCAAATTTCTCACTCCCTCCCCCCATAAAGTTGCGCGGCCAGCACCCCCCCCCCCCCCTCACCCCTGTCAGGACCGGGAATCAGTTGCAAACCTTGGAAAGGTTGACAAGCACACACTGACTCAGTTACCCAAAGGCCTATTAAATATCCATGCGGAATCAGGATATCCAACTAATGGGAACGAAAGTGTGAAGTTGTAGACACGAAAAAATAATAAATAACCAATAGGAACAAAATCAAAGACAAAGGTTCACTGTATTTAATATATCATTTAATGAAACACTGAAATGAATGTCCATGGTTTCGTGACGGCGGCGGCGGCGGTACGAGGAAACAAATAGAATATTTTTTTTTGAATGTTTCTTGTATTTTGTGCGTCGTTATCCCCATCTAAATGGAAACCTAGGACCCTATTTATAGACCCTGACATTCCTTCTAGAATCCCTATCTATTACATAATGAAAGACAAAATGGATACAAGTGTAGGAGTCTTCGAGCAAGGTTTGTCTCTTGCTCGAGCAGACTCAGTATGTAAGGTATGCTCGATGAGTGTCTTCGAGCATAGTTTACTTAGAATATCTTCAGTGAAGATATTCTCCTCTAGCAAGTTTCATTCCTCTTGACCAATCCTTGCTTTGCTCGAACTATTCCATCGAGCAAGCTCATTCTTCTTGATGTCTTCAGTCTTGTCCTTGACTTATTGAACAATCTTTAGCATGTTCGGATAAAAATCTTGCTCGGGAACTGAACTGTGCTCGAAGTGCTGGCTTTGAACACCTGACATCTTCTTATTGCATCCAAGCTTGTCCCCATGTGCTCGACCACCCTGTGCTCGTAACACTTGGTTGAAACTTGTATGATCAAGCTGTTTGCTCGATTGGCAATCCATGCTCTATAGAACATTACTCTTGCTCGTTGAAGTGTAGCTTGCTCGAACAATCTCCCCCTAGATTGGAACAAGCTCAGATGCACCAAAACACACCTGCATAGAGTTACTCATGTATCAGATATCAAAGATAAGTCATTCAAGAACATGTCATTTCATTACATATAGGAATTCTGCCACTTGGGCATTACATATCAAATGTTTACAATTCAAAATACAAATTAAAAAAAATTACACAGATAAACAGAAATAAAATTGATCATCATTAAGTATCCTTTCTGCTATCTCATCCTCCTGCTCCTTGTGTAAAATTTTTCCTTTTTAAGTTTGACAAGAGCGGCCTTTTGCTTGATCATGTCTAATTCCACAGCATCAGAGGAGTCGATGGGAAATTCTGCATCAACTATGTCTTGGAGATCTTGAAGATGTATGAATTGAAGATCCCCGTCATACCTGATCACAGCAATGGTTATACCTGATTCATTCCTTAAAGAGATTGAGTCATTGTGCTGGTTGTAACTGATGAATGTGATCCTTCCATTATGCTGCACAACCGAATTTGGTTCTTTCATCTCCTGCCTCATAGCTAAGCACTCCTTTAAAGTCTTTCTTTTGCCATGTGAGCTGCTTGCTTGGATTTTCCTTCTTTTAGCATCGAATAGAGAGAGTTCAAGAGTGTGAACTTCATTGATTCTTTTTCGCCTTCTCTCCTTTTCAGCTTGGCTGTATATTGTTCTTTTCTTTGATTTAGGAATGGAAAGTCCTTCTCTGATTGTTCTTTAATGAATTTGGAGAGATCGTTTCGTTGTTGCCCTGCCATTTGACTTCTATTTTGATTGTCATAAAGGTCCAAAATAGCCATCTTCTTTAATTGTTCTTTTGAAAAGTTTCTCAGATCATCTCTGAAAATGATCAGAGTTTCTACTTGATCTTCAGTGATTACCCTTAAAGACTTGGATCTTTTATCATAGAAGAGATGTGTGGGCAGATTTGAGTTCCTTGGTTGCTCAGGCCTCACAATGTCAGACCTTAAGGGTGTTCGGCTTGTGCTTCCTTGCTGATTTTTCTTTGTCTTGTCAAGCCCTTCTTCGACATACCATCTTCTCAAAGTTTCATCGGTTTGAGTAATCAATCTTCCAATTTTAACCCCTTTCTTTTGCAGTGCACTCATCATTTCAGCTCTGACTAGTTCCTCCATCTTTCTCTTCTCCTCTTCCAATCTTCTATGTGTTTCCATATATAATTTTTACTCTCGATTATATATGTCTAAAATTTGTTCATGAGGCATGTTGTTGAACTTCAGTCATACCTTTACCCATCACAATTTCCTTTAATATTTGGACTCTCTGAGGATCTTGGAACCATACTCTAGCCTTAGCTTTCTTCTTTTCAGCTTCCACTTTCTCTTTTTCCATCTGCTCTTTCAACTTCTTTTCTCTCTCAAGATTAGCAATACTCTTTTTACTTTTATGAGAGTCCTTTACATCTTGCACTTTTCTTTTTAATTCTTCCAGAGAAAGCTTGAGCAGTGAGTTGTATTCAAAAACCATGGACTTGCAAAAATTGAACACCTTTGTGTTTAGCCTTTACAGACTCAAACTTAGCATCATCAGTTGTCCTTTTTCTTTTGTTTGTCTTTTCAACAAACTTTGCAATGTCATCCACAAGAGCTCTCTTGAAGATTTTTTTAAATAACATCAAAAGATTGCAAGTTTAGAAAAGCAGGCTTGTGACCAGCCTTGATTAGGAATTCTCTGTTTGATTCCCTCATCTTCCATCCTTCAGCTTCATTTGCTATTTCTTCCCTTGATAATCTTTCGAGATATTTCAAATCATAGTCAAGACTAATCAAGTAAGCTTTATCTTCATCCTCCTTCTCTATGTCTTTTGATCCTTCTTCATCCTCATTTTCTTCAAATTGTTTATCCAAATTGTGAAGTGCCCCAATTATTGGTTCTTCTGTTTCAGGTTCAAAGGACTAGAATACAAACTTGGATTTCTTCGGTCTTCTCTTATAGACTGATTTTTGTCTCTTAGCTTTAGGGGGTTCAACTTCAGATGTTGCTTTCCTTTTTACTCCTCCCTCAGCTTCAGTCCCTGGTTCTGTTGGCTCAGTGACAATTGGTTCTTCATTTACTGTCTTCTTCACTTCATCGCCATCAATCTCTTTGATTATGGGTTTCTCAGTGTGGGTTGGAGGTTCTTCATCAAAGATCTCTTCAACTAAAGGTTCAGAAGGTTCAACAACTTCTTTGACTCTTGGTTCAGATTGTGTGTTGCTACTCAGATTTATGAAATCTTTTTGAGCCTTTTTAGCAGCAGACACAATCTCAGGATAATTTCCTTCTGTTTTGTTTAGAATGTCTGTCAAAGTCCTCATAATTACTAGCTTCACCATGGTGCTAGCAGACACTTCAATAGTTTTATCCTGTTCTTGATGTACTGGACCCAAGCTGAGCTCTTGTTCTTTATGAGTTTCAATTTCTGGATTTGCAGGTTCAGTTTCAGTTTGTACAGGCTCTGTCAACTCTGGCTCATTTTGGATGGGCTCTTCATGCTCAGATAATATTGGTTCATCTTGTGTAGGCTCTTGATTATCAACATTTTGTTCATTTGGATTTTGTTCATCAGTTTGTGTTGCTTTCAGTGACTCCAAGGCGGCCCTGATAGCATCATCTACCTCGTTTCTCATTCTCTCATCCTCTGCTTCCTTTTCCTTCATTTTGATCAGTGCTTCAAGCACATCTTGTGGAATTTCCTCCTCATCTTCTTGCATCTTTTGATTCATTGAGTCCAATTCCTCATTCATCAATCTGATTGCGGTTTTGACTGATTCCACTTCTGCAATGTCAGGATCAATTACATTGTCTCTTTCTAGAATGTCATCACCAGATTGCACCTTGTGTAGGGACTTGGGATGCAGGTCATCATCTGTATATGCAATCCCTTTTCCTTTCTACTTTCTCTTTAATTTTTCAACTTCTGTTTCATTTTCCTCATCATGCTCCCCTCATCATCAGAATCACCATCCTCATATTCTTGATTTATCATGTTTAGTGCATTTGATGTTCCAACTTCTACAACCTCTTCATCAGAGCAGGCATATAAATCTTCAATTATTTTTAAGCCCTATGGATCTTCACATTTCTCCCCCTGTTTTGGTGCATCTGAGGTCTTCTCAACCTCATAATGCCCCTCTAGGGTTCGAATCTTCAATAACGCTTCTTGCAGTGCAGCCAAAAATGCTTTGTTTCTTGGTTCTAGGACTGCATTCTTTTCTTTCAGCATGATATTCTCAAATTCAAGGTTAGAATTTTCAACAACAATGTCATAGAGATTTGAGCTGAAGGTGGGGTTTCTTGAATGGGTTTGAATACAGGCTCAGAAAAAGGTTCATATTCAGCTATTTTTGGAGATGGCAATTTATATAGCTTAGGGTCGGTAGGAAAGGATTGAGTTGGTTGAGCAATGGTAGTAGCAGGTTGGTCTTGTACTGGAGAGGATGGTGAGGTTGGAATATGTGTATCTTGAACAGATTGGGCAGGGTGGGAAACAGGTGGTGAGGTATTAATTGGATCATGTGGTGGGGTTATTGGTAGTGAAGGGACATGTGTGTCATGGATTGGTTCAGTGTCTGATAATGTTGGTTCAGTGGTAGCAGGTGAGGAAGTGATGTTGTCATTATTATCATCAACTTCAATAGAATCAGTGTCATCATCGTATACTTTAGGAGGTGGAGAATCTAGTGGAGTAATCTTATGTATTGTATCAGCAACATTTGATATTACACTAGCTACAAACACATCATCATCTATAGGTCAGTAGCTTTATTGCTTGGACCCTCAACCGGTTCATTAGTTTCTTTATGTACTTCCAACTCTGCACCATCTCCTTCATGAGTAGGTTGTTCAATCACAGGTACATTACCAACAACAACATCTTGAGCATGATCAACATTGGCCACATCCATAGCATTATCACCATTTGGACCATTGTCCCCATCATCATTCTGATCATCATCATTATTTCCACCATCGTCATCTTCATCATTATCATCTTCATCATCACTGTTTCTCGGGGTTCTAGGCACATCAATAACACTTAGAGCTGGCACAAGCAGCCATGGGAGAACGTCCCAATCAATTTTTTCCTCAAACTTACTCTTCGCATCTTTCATTCGCTTACAGATATTAGGATCTTGTAATCTCAAAACCTCTCCTGTTCTTTGAAGGTCTAGCAGTGACCTATTTATCAATATTTGCTTAAATCGAGGATACATTAGGAACCGTTGATTCACATCCTTTTCAGAATTTGACACCAGACCGTTGAAGATTAATCTTGAAACATTAAACGGCTGTTGGTACAAAATGGCTATAGTGAGAGTGCCGAGTTCCCTGCTCAGTAGTGTCCAAGTCCCTCTCCTTGGAGACAAAGACTGGATGACATGATGGATTAGAAAACGGTATATCAATGGAAAGCTGCCCTTCTGAAACTGTCCCTCTTTCACATCTCTGTGGTAACCCATTGTTTCTTGAAAACTCTTAATAATCTTGGGGTTAAATAAGAAGGTTGAGCATCAAAATTTTTCGTTCAGGTTCAATGCAACTTTTATTGAAGCTTCTGTAATTTCTATATTATGATTTAGGACAGAGGCTTCCATCCTCTTCCCGTTGACATCATTCACATAAGTTGCCAAGCCCCAAAAATCTGAAATGTGGTTCATGTAAATTGTGGGGCTTTCAGTGAGGGCGCAGTGAGGGCTACTCTCAGGTTGAAGTTGTTCAGGAAGTTTAGCATAAGTTCCACTTCCCTATTATTGTCATTAACTTCCAACTCAGCACATATGTTATGCCTCTTTTCAAATTTCATCACCATTAGGTCTGCAAAACAAGAAGATAATCAGTAACAATAGATGCATAAACCAAAGTCGAGTTCAATTAAAGAGGAATGATGTCTTCATTAACATGTTCCATAGTAATATGCGTACCTGCAAAAACAAAGACACCATTAGTAAGATTATCAATTAGAAACCCTAATTTCCAGATCAGTGAGATGACGATCTAGTAGCGATATCTTACCGAAGTCGAAAAGAGCTAATGGCTAACATTGAAGTATTATCGAGCAAGAATCAAGTATTCGAGTAAGCAGTGACTGAACGAGCAAGTGAGGTTTTGCAATTAGGTTAAGAGAGAGAAATGAAATGAGTGAAAAAGTTTCTAAGTCCCCCTTTTATACTTGACGTTTGGTTGGTACAGTACTGTTTTGTCGTTTAGTGCACGACAGTTGTCATTTAATTCAAATAAATGTACCCCCTTGCTTGAGTATATAGCCTAAATAACAGCTGGCTCCCAATATAATCCAGTACATAATACAGTCTTTCCTTGACGTACTTGTAAAATTATAATGCTCGAGCACTAGTATACTTGAGATAGTTTGCTCGAATGTACTTGTGCTCGCTGCCTTAGCCAAATGTTAATGGATATTAGTTTGCTTGCTAGAGTATAAGATCATGCTCGACAAGAGGTATACTCGATAATACTTGGTAAAAATTTCCTTAGTCATGTATACGTGACACACTCATTGCTAAACCTTAATCAAATATGCATCATGCTCGTCGTTACTTAGATCTATCATGATCAAACATATGCTCGAGATGCAATTCCTCTAAGCAGTGATATAACCTTTGCTCGACTTACTTAGATTACGATAACTCAATGTGCTTGATGTAATTTCATGCTCGAAAGCCTTAGCATATTTAATCCTTCCTATGCCTGTAATCGAACACTCAACCTAAGAGTCTAGCGAACAAGTTTGTTCGAACTACTTAACAAATTTATCCATCAGGTTCCTTAGCTCAAGTTCTCAAACCTAAGGGTCTAGCACTCAGCTATACTCGAATCACTTAGTAATTTTGTCATAACCTTGCTAAGCTTGAAACTCACAGACCATCGTACCTAGCACACAACTATGCTCGAAACAAATAAATATCTTCTATCATTCAATTCTTTGTGCTCGAAAACTTTGGTCTTAACTACTTACCATGCAATCATGTTCAAAACACATAACAATTTTCGTAACATAGCAGGTGCTCGAAGGTAAGATGCATGCTCGACACTCTTAATTGCAAATTTTCAGCTCAACAGAATGCTCTAAAGTTAGATGCATGCTCGAAATACATAGATGTATCTTACAAATCATATAGCATAGCCGAAGCAATGTAATCACACAAACAAGCACAGTTTCTTTGCTCGAAACACTTAAATGGTTTTCAGCTTAAAATGTAAAGTTTACACGTCTTATGCCAATCAGTTCAAACATTTTCACATACATCCTACGCTCAAATTTGCATACTTGCATAAAAGATGATCATTTCAGAACATGGAGCTGACTTAAGTAATTTGTTTATAGTGAAATAAGAAATCAAATTTCAGTTGAATATCCTTTTGAAAACATTTTCATAGAAAGATCTCAACATGGGATCAGATTGTTTAAAAGCTTTCACACCATATCACAGTAAGCCTTATTACAATTTAAGTCAGGTTGACATTAGGTAAATTTCACTTAGCATGATCATCATGACCTTCATGATATATTTAAAGTTCAATTAAAGCTTAAGTGAAGAATGGTTACATTTTGGATTTTAGGTTGTACCATATCTCTTCTCAAAGCTTATTTAGCTTTCTCCAATCACCCTAATTTGACTTCAACCCCCTGATGCCTTGGTCAAAATTTGTTTTTATGAGCAGTTTATTTAGAAAATTATATATATAGATATCAGACTATGAGGTTGAACGTTGGACTTACATGCCTCCGGACTTACAAGCCTTACATTCAGGATGTTTAGGACTTATTTGGATGCCCCACCCCTGTAGTTCCCTTAGTGCCCCTTAAGTCATGATATATTATTATTTGATATACTATTTTGAGTCAATTTTCTTTTTCTATATTTTTTTTCTTTCTTTTTCTTTCTTTTTCTTTTTGATAAGCTTTTGCATATCTATACTTTTATATCTGCTCAGAAACTTTGTAAATAAATTTTTGTGTGACCAAAACACCAACAGGCTCATGTATGATTGGATAATTGTCTTTCTGCCTATCATTATGAGAGATATGCAAGGAAGCATACATTGGTCTTCAAATGAGTCACCACATCAGACTTAGCAATTTTATAATATTTGTATCACTCATGTCACTACACTCATGAAAAGATACTTAAAGCAAATTGACAATTTACTAAACAGAAATCCTTTAAGCCTATATTTCATGGGTTAGAGATTTTAAACAATATACTATCATTTCCCATTAGGTTGGATACAATTTCAATCGAAAAAATTTTAAGCTTCTATAAAGCTTATATATGAATAATCTTATCATATCTCTTATGAGATCACCAAAAACAGTGTGCCTTTGTCAAAAAAATTTAACAATTTCATAATCATTTCTTTGAAAGTTCATTTAAAGGTTTGATTCTGAAAACAGTGTTGTCAGTTAAGCACAATTAACAAGCACACACTTCAACATTATAAAACAGATTCATTCAGGCAGCACAAGTCATTCAGATAAACACACAAGTCTGTTGAGCATGCTCAGAGATTCATCGAGCATACTCGGAAATCCATCGAGCAACCTTAAGATCTATCATTTCAGAGCTTGTGCTCGAAGGACTTAACTGTGTGCTCAAGCAGTAGACTTGTGCTTGGAATACTTAGAAGGTTTTCCAGGACACATGTCAGTGCTCGAACAGTAAAAAACATATCATTTCTGCTCGAATTACTTGAGAGAACTCAAGGGTTGTTTCTGCTCGAAGAACATCAAGCACAGATTCATGCTCGAAGCACTTAAACAACAGAAATACATCATTGCAAGCACAGATCAAAGTACTGAAAGCTGTAATTAACAAAGACATCACATACATGATTCAATGCAATTAGAATGATCAGTTAAGCATAGCAAATCATCATGCAAACATTCAAAGTGAGTAATAAAGATAATCAGTAGGCACCTCACTCAAGCACACATCCTCAATCAAACTTCATCACCATTTATCATTCCTAGGCATTTTATTAGAAAATGAAACCTGGTTTTATCTAAAGGTTTGGTGAATAAATCAGCCAAATTATCAGATGTATCTACTCTTTTCATTTCTACTACGAATTTTTTCCTGACAGTCCCTAATGAAATGATGTCTAATCTCAATGTGCTTAGTCTTAGAATGTCAGACTGGATTCTTAACAATGACATAGCAGCAGCATTATCAATTAAAATAGGATTAAGTAAGAAATTCAGACCATAATCCGGGAGTTGATTCTGAATCCATCGAACCTGTGCACAGCAGGCAAAAGCAGCAATGTACTCAACTTCAACAGTAGAAATGGACACTGTAATTTGCTTCTTGCATTTCCAAGACACCAGCCTGTTCCCTAGAAACAGGCATCCTCCTGAAGTTGATTTTCTACTCATGTTGCAACTATCATAGTCACTATCTGTGCAGGCCATCAAGTCAAAGGAAGGGTTCTTTGGATACCAAATCCCCAAATCTAGTTTTCCTTTGAGATATCTGAAAATCCTCTTAACTGCTAGCATATGTGAGACTTTGGGGGTAGCTTGGAATCTTGCACAGATACACACAACAAACATAATATCTGGCCTAGATACTGTAACATACATCAGGGATCCTATCTTGGCCCTATATTCATGCTGGTCCACCGGCTCCCCCTTCTCATTAGGTACCATTTTCTCATGTGTGTCCATTGGTGTAGACACTGTCTTGAAGTCTTGGCACTTGAAGTTGTTAAGAATCTCTTGAACATACTTTGATTGATTAATAAAAATTCCATCAGCTTTCTGTTGTACTTGAAATCCAAGGAAGAAATTCATTTCCTCCATTGAGCTCGTCTTGTACTTGGATTTCATTACTTGCTCAAACTCCTTGCACATTTGTTCATTTGTAGAGCCAAAGATAATGTCATCCACATACACTTGCAACAGCAGCAGATCCTTGTTCCATCTTTTGTAGAACATGGTCTTGTCAATAGCTCCTCTGCAGAAGCCATTGTCCAATAGATGGTTTAACAACTCATCATAGCAGGCCCTTGGTGCTTGATGAAGTCCATACAATGCTTTGCTGAGTTTATAGACCTTGTTGGGGTGAATTGGATCTTCAAATCCTTGAGGTTGAGTCACATATACCTCCTCATCAATGTTTCCATTTAAGAATGCAGATTTCACATCAAGTTGATAGACTTTTATGTTCATTGATGCCGCATATGCTAGAAAGATTCTAATGGCCTCTAGTTTTGCAACTGGAGCAAATACTTCTTCAAAGTCCACTCCTTCTTCTTGTAGGCATCCTAGAGCCACCAATCTTGCTTTGTTTTTTTATCACCATGCCCCTTTAATATTTCTTGTTTCTAAATACCGATTTGGTTCTAATAGCATACTTGCCTCTGGGCTTGTCAACTAAGTCCCATACATGTAAGTCTCTAAATTGAGCTAACTCCTCCTGCATAGCTTCTACTCAGCTGTTGTCCTTTAAGGCTTGATTGATATTTTTTGGCTCAAATTGGGATAGAAAGCAAGCATACAGACAGATGTTTGCCTATTCAGATGAACTTTTTGTCACTCTTTCATGCAAATCTCCTATGATGTTTTCTACATGATGATTTCTGACAACAAAAGTAATCTGCACAATTTGTTGTGTTGACACTTCTGTTTCAAGATTGGTCATATTGATCTCAGCAGTTTCTCTTT
Source organism: Bidens hawaiensis (assembly GCF_021521415.1). Classification (NCBI taxonomy): domain Eukaryota; kingdom Viridiplantae; phylum Streptophyta; class Magnoliopsida; order Asterales; family Asteraceae; genus Bidens; species Bidens hawaiensis. The sequence continues at coordinate 184,842 of NW_027494776.1, read as the reverse complement.
CAATTCTTTCTTGAATTTCAGCAGCTTCTTGATTTTGATCAATCTCAGATGATGATGATTCACTTGATACAATTTGTAAAGAGTTAAACAAAGACTGAAACCTGTCTTCAAATTGATTTGTCACTTCATGCTAAATAGGTTGCTGACTTTGTATGGGTTCACTCTCTATATCACTTGGACCTTCATTAGCAACTTCAACTGCAGCCTCTTGTCTATCCATTACAACTTCATCTGCATCTTAATTGCATCTCTCAAAGGTAAATCCATTTGGCTCAGGAGCAACAGATGACCATAGCTTGTCCAGATCAACTTGTTTTTGTTTTCCTTTATCTTCAAAGCTAGTTCTGTACATACTGTCATCCATGTTTTCATTATAATTGAATTTGAACGACTTGATCATCTTCTCTAAGTCAAATAACCATTTGGGACCTTCAACATTGTTAAAGTGGATTTCATTGAATATTATGTCTGATGACTCAATGACCACCATGGGCTCCTTCACATATACTCTGTAAGCCTTTGAATGAGATGAGTATCTCACAAAGAAACATTCCAGAGATTTTGACTGGAATTTGTTTAGATAGTCCTTTGAAGACCTTACTCGAAGTAGTAAAACCATGCTCGATAGTCTAGGCTTGCTTGAAGTCCATACGTGCCGCCATGGCAAAGCTAATAAGATTCCTTGCTTGATTTGCTTTCCTAGTTCGTTTTTGGCATGCAAATCGCTTATTTTTAGCATAAATCGAGTAAATTAAGGTCCAGGAAAAAGAATATAACTAAAATACGTGTCCATGTTCATTAGTTATTGTCCAAGAATGAATTTTTACTGATCTTTCATTGATTTCGTCCTTTAATACCTATTCGGTTACTTAAACAAGCAAACTAACCAAAATGGTTAGTTTTTGCATATATTATATAAACAAACCTCATATTATCTATCATAAGCTTTTCTCATACCCTGATATATCATCCTCAGCCGTCACCCTCCCCTGTTGTTCTCAAAATCCTTTGGTTTTTGCATTATTGTTGAAGATACAAACATAAACGGTTGAATTTGCTTACTTTTGGACCTTTGGCTCTTCGTTTTGGTTGATCCTTTCACTTTCCGGGTAAGTTGTAAACTGAGAACTTGTTCATACATATTCACTAGTCAATAACCTTCAATCAATTCAGGTGGTTGAAGGGTGTTGACTGGTCAATTTCATTTAAACTCGTTAAAGGGTAAAACAGGCAACAAGACTTGCCATTAGTCTAAGGTGAAATTTTAAGGGAACTGACCAAACCCGACTTCCGACTCGCTGTTCTGATTCTGGTCAGTACCAGCTCGCTTAAATTTTAAATTTAACATAACCGGAGTTCTAAACATCCGTTTGGATTGATTCCAGCGGAAACGAGTTCGTTTTTACTTATATTATCATATCTAAAAGTTTCAGGTTCTATTGGCTTATTTCGTTCAACACGTTAGTGGATGACTCGCTTAATCTTTAACTCGTTTATTCATATTTGTATTCACTTGCCTTTAGTCTAAGGTGAGTTTATCATTCCCCTACTTTATTAAGTTTTCTAAACGTTTTGGGGACATATGCGTATTATTCGTATTCCATATTATATATCTCTCAAAGATAGCAAACGTGTAATTGTGTGTGATTAATCGAATATACTTGTTACATGCTTACTTGTGCTAATATTCATTCATTCGTATATTTCGGATTGGTCCAACATATTCCCATTTATAGGGTGCTCAAATTATTGGCCAATGCCCGATTCGCTTGGCAACGGTCTAACTACTTGCTTATGGTTTGATTCATTTACCGCAATTTACTACGTTATGCTTATTTATCATACAATATCATATCATTGCAAAACTGGTGATAATCTTACTCAACTTATTTAAGTTTATCTTGGATTATATTTACTTATTTGAATTGCTTTGTAATATTTGTAAAAGTGTGTGTACTCTTTGAAATAAAATAATTAAATAGATATTGTCATTTATATTCTTGATAACATCTTCGAGCTGTGAACAATCGGCTCACGCCCAGGCATTTCCGTGTTAGGTTGGGGTGTGACAGTCAGCTGGAGGGATACTTAGTTAACGACATGTGTATCCTATTAACGGATGTGTTCCCGTTCTGGAGGAGGCTTAATTTTGATCCAGCCTATCCGCAGAACGAAGAGCCAAATTATGAAGCAGGTCTAGAGGACATTATCAATATTTTTTCATCCATAAAGGACCCGAATCAAAAGAAAAGTTTTTTCTCCAAGATCATATCTGCTCTTCCAGGGAGATCTAAAAAGAAGGAGTCCGAAAAAAGAGAGGATCCTGGGTGGCGTACCAAAAAACCAGATCCCCCAAGGCACAGCTCATACACAACCTCTCCAGATCTCCCCAGATAAAGCTCCTACACCCCCTCCTCGTCACAGATGCCCAGCCAAGAAACCCCACCCCCTCGTTGTCACGTTCGTTGTCTCAGTCTCAGTCGCAGTTTAAAATTCCGAGCATGCGACCAAAGATATCGAAACGTACAGGAGCTCACCTCGGGTTTCATTTAATGGATTCTCCAGTGCAAGTACCGGCAATAGAAAGGTTTAACAGCGTTATTCCTAGCTGGGCACAGTCGTTCGTCTCAGACATCAAAGACATAAGCCCAGACGGTAACTGCGGTTTCCGAGAAATCGCCTTGGGTTTAGGGTGGCATTAGAGATATTAGCCGGATATTAGGTGTGGATTGATGAATGAGCTGGACATGAACAAAGGGTGGTGGAGGATGATGTTCAAGAGAGAGGATGATGGTTTGTATGATAGGGTTTGTTCCAGGCTAGATTACTTCGACACGGTTAGATCGGCGCTAGAGAATCGTTGGTTCGGCATACCCGCTCACGGGCACCTGTGTGCTCAAACATATGGCTGTGTGTTATTCAATATAAACGGCAGTGCCACTAATCTTATTGGCCGTTGAGAATTGGTCCAGACTTGATTCCGAATCCAACGGTTATATCTATCGCTAATTAGGGGTTACTCACTTGATATATATCAAACTGGAAGGGGATTTTCCAATGCCCCAGCCGGACCGTAATTGGGAAAGAAACGCGAAACCAGCATCGCTTGAATGGAAAACACATTACGAACAGCGTTTGAGCGAGTAAAGACAGATAAGCCATGCTTCGTACAGGAGAGCCCCTACCGTTAATCAAGATACCTCGTTGTAATAGCATTTGTATCAACATATATGTATTGACACACACACACACATTGAAATTTGTTTGACAATGTTGGTTTGACAATAATACAAATAACGACGCTTTTCTCCTCCCATGCTATCAATTTTCCCAAATAAGCCCTGCAACTGAATGGCCTTTTCCAAATTTCAAATCTCTTCTTCCTTCAACATCATCCAATAAATAATAAAAATAATAATAATAACAATAATAATAATAATAATAATAATAAATAATAAATACTAATAATAAATAATAAATAATAATAATATATTAGGCCCCTTATGGGTAGACGTCTCTTTAAAAGGGGCCTAATATGCCGCGTATAGAGCTATACGCGGCGTATTATGCCCCTTTAAAGGAGGCGTCTGCCCATCTGCCCCCATTATTGTTATTTTCAAAATTTAAACACGCATGAGCATCCTTGCACCCAAGCATCCTTGCATCCAAGCACGAGCTTCGATCGGACCTACACCGACACGACACCTCACGAGCCTCACGTCGACCAACACCGACACGAGGTATTTTTTTTTTAATGATGATGATATGATGGTGGTGGTGGTGGTGGTGGTGGTGATGATGATGATGATGATGATGATGATGACGACGACGACGATGGTAATGAAATACGACGGCCGGATTCCGGCCGTTTTGAGGTCGGATTCTAGTCGTCTGGTTTACAGGGAAGGTTAGAGGCGGCGTATATCACTACGTTGCCTCTGATGGTTTTATATTTTTTATTTATTATTATTATTTATTATTATTATTATTATTATTATTATATTATTATTATTTATTGTTTATTTTTATTATGAATATTATTATTGTTATTATTATTATTATTTTTTATTATTTATTACTATTATTATTTTTATTTATTATTATTATTATTATTATTATTGTTACTATTATTGTTATAGATGGATGACGACGAGATTGAGGCCGACCTCGAGCTTGAGCAGCGTAAGGCCCCGAACCCCACGAACCCCACAGTTGGTAATCATTCAAAACACCATTAAACTTAAAAACAATTATTTTCATTAAAATAAACATCACAGAGTATAATTCGGTGGAAAACGTAAATAAGTAAATGAGTTCCCAAAACCCGGGAATTTTGCCCAAAATCAACATAATTATCTTTAAATAAAAACTTTTAAAAATAAATGTTTAATAATAAAATCTTCAATTCCCGTATGCCCTTCACCGTCCAAGTAGCTTCGTGCACGTCCAAGCGATAAGGCATCCTCTTCCTAACCTGAAACTCACACTAACATGCACACAAAATCAGCTTAAGCTGAGTGAGTTCAAGTTTTAAATAAGTAACAAAAGTCTTAATAATCATTCCAACGGTTTTAAAACAGTAAATGGAAGTACATCGGTTAGGTCACCACATTCAAATAAATAATCATCCTTACGTATGAGCATCTCTATACGTGCATTCCTGTATATATAATTATATATATATATATATATATATATAACATTCAATAATAACATTCAGGGACGAGAAAACATACAACCCAAACACGTATCATTCAGCGCATGCAAACACAAAGTAGGCATACGCAACATTAAGTAATCGAGAGGACTACAAACATTCAGGGTCGAGCAAACGTACAACCCAAACACGTAACATTCGGCGCGTGCAAACACAAGGTAGGCATACGCAACATTCAGTAGTCGAGACGACTACAACATTCGCCAAATATTGGCCATTCTAAATATATATATACATACACATTCTATAACATTTCAAGGCCTACCGATACTAGCAAGCCTATGTAAAACCATTCAAAACATTTCATCAAGTAAGAAAAACATAGGTGTGCATGCTAGCCCAAAACTTTAAAAAAAAAGTTAAACGGGGCATCAAGAACTCACATGAAATCAATCGAACACCTGCGCAACGAGCTAGGAAATCCCTAAGTGCACAATCACAAGCAAGGGCCTGTAAAGTATACACAACGTGTTACTAAACTAAACCGTAAGAACACTCTTGCCTAATGGGCCGTTCAAGCCCAACCACTTGGCCCAAGGCCCAACACTTGGCCCAATGCCCAACACTTGGCCCAATGCCCAACAACTTGGTCCAAGCCCCAACAACTTGGCCCAAGGCCCCAACAACTTGGCCCAAGCCCCAACAACTTGGCCAAGGAACTTGGCCCAAGGCCCAACAACCTTACCTCAGCCCCTAAAACCTTTCAACAAACCAAATCCACCGGTTAAGCCTAAAACGAACTTATAGATTACTAACGAGTAAAACGTGTAGATTTTAGCATGCAAAGATGCATTTAATTACATAGGATAACCTTTGAAATAAATTATTAAATTTTTACCAGACTTTGATAAATGTCTTAGGTTTATAAAAATATTTTTGTTATATTTTTCTATTGGACACAAAAATTATAAAAATTCCTCCAACACAGCAAGGTACGTGCAGCTATTTCAGTGCGCAACAAAATGTTTTTATTTTTATAAAATTCATTACCGAACCAAATTAAACGATTCCAATTGGTTTTGGTTCCTAACTCAAAATACTAACTTACAGAAGTGGAACCAACCAATTTGGACCTGTCAAAAAAATGTTATGACGTCGGGAAGACAGACCAGAATCCGTCATCCCGAATCAGCTTTGACACTCGATTTTATAAATTTCGTAAAAACTATTCAAATCACGTCCAAAAATTACGTATTATACCTTCTGGAAACTAGACTCAAAGTAGAACATCATGGAATCAAGAATCGATCAAAAACAATGGATTATCATCGCGTTACAGACCCTACAATAAACGTATACGAATCTGTCAGCAAACTGTTATCATCAAAACTCAACCTTAACGACCAATAAGCGCGTTAATATGATCAATTAAGGTGTAAAAGACATGGGGAATCATAAAACCGACCTTGAATTGAAGTTTTCACGGCTGAAACTTGGCTGGGAAGAAGAAAAACGAGCAGGGGGGGTCTTGAGGTCCTGTCGGCCTCCAGAATGGGTTAGGGGTTAGGGCTTATTTGTTTTATGATATAAATAAAATAGTTACATCCAAGTCCCTCCAAATTGAAGTGTAAGGAAAAATAGAAGAGGTAGAGTTAAGTTCTTTAACGTACAGGGATAATGTAAAGGCTTCCGAGAAACATTGGATAAATCCCGAGAATTATACATACTCTACAAGCTTTAATTCTTGAAACCGGAATTAACAGGCGTTACAAGTCCACCCCCCTTACAATGGGATTCGTCCCCGAATCTCGATGTCACAGGAACAACTGTGGGTAGAGTTTCATCATCTCGTCGTCAGACTCCCAAGTAGCCTCGAAACCCCTACGGTGCCTCCACTGCACCTTCACCTGTCTAACCACCTCATTCCTCAAACGCCTCTCCTGACGGTCAAGAATAGCAATTGGTTGTTCAACATAGTTCAGATTACTATCGGGTTCAATATCATCGAGAGGCACATGGGCCTCTTCATCCGCTAAGCATTTCCTCAGATGGGACACGTGAAAAGAAGGATGAATCCCAACGAGCTCCTCGGGCAATTCCAACCTATATGCTACCTCACCAACTCGGGCCAAAATACGGAACGGGCCAATAAACCTCGGACTGAGCTTCCCCCTCTTACGAAAATGAATAATGCCCTTCTAGGGAGAAACTTTTAACATAGCCTGATCCCCAGCCTCAAATACAATAGGCCTTCGCCTATTATCTGTATAAGACTTCTGACGATCCCGCGCGGCCTTCATCAACGCCTTAATTTTATCGAGCTTCTCGGTCGTAGCCTCAACTACCTCCAAACTACCCAACTGATTCTGACCAATGGAATCCCAACAAACTAGATTCCTACACCTCCTACCACAAACATCTCAGACGGTGGCATCCCAATCGTGGCGCGATAACTGTTATTATACGAGAACTCTACCAATGGTAAGTGACGATCCCAACTGCTCTTAAAATCGGTTACACAGGCCCGCAACATATCCACAAGAGTCTGAATGGTCCTCTCGGATTGACCATCCGTCTGCGGGTGATAGGCAGTACTGATAAGGAGTTTGGTACCCATCTCCTCGTGAAACCTTTTCCAAAACCTGGAGGTGAAACGTGTATCCCTATCCGAAACAATAGAAACCGGAACCCCGTTCCTAGAGACGATCTCACGAATAAACACATCGGCCAGCTGCTCAGAATTAAAAGTCTCTCGAATCGGCAAGAAGTGAGCGCTCTTGGTCAGTCTATCCCCGATTACCCAAATGGTGTCATAATTACCCCTAGGAGTACGAGGCAGTTTAGTCACGAAATCTATAGTAAGATGCTCCCATTTCCACTCAGGTATTTCCAATGGCTGAAGTTTCCCAAATGGATTCTGATGCTCGGCCTTAACTTGCAGACATGTCAAACACTTACTTACATACTAAGCCACCTCAAACTTCATCGCAGGCCACCAATAATTCTTTTTCAAGTCTTGGTACATCTTGGTCGTGCCCGGATGAATGGAATAGCGCGACTTGTTCGTCTCATCTAAAATTTTACCTCTAAAACCTCCATACCTCGGTACCCATAAACGACCATCCTTATACTTCACCGCGTCATCGACGTCTTCCAACAATTTCTCCTGACCCCAAACACGTTCTGACATAATCCATTCCACCTGCAAAGCCTCATTTTGAACGCTGGGTATTTGCTTCAAAATATCGGGTTTAAGGATGAGTTGGTAAGACTTTACACGAATCGGCCTCGGTCTCTCCTTCCGGCTCAACGCGTCAGCCACCACGTTGGCCTTACCTGGGTTGTACATAATCTCCAAATCATAATCCTTAATCAACTCCAACCATCGACGCTGACGCATATTCAGTTCCTTTTGTTCAAAGAAATATTTAAAACACTTATGATCTGTATAGATAACACAGGGAACACCATACAAATAATGCCGCCACAACTTAAGCGCAAACACAACGGCCGCAAGCTCCAAATCATGAGTAGGATAATTCACCTCGTGAGGCTTAAACTGCCGTGTGGCATAAGCGATGACTCGACCTCGCTACATCAAAACACACCTAAGCCCCTGATAAGAGGCATCATAATACACTACCAAATCATCGGTGCCATCAGGTAAAGCTAAAATCGGGGCATGCGTCAATCTGTTCTTCAACTCGAGAAAAGCCTCCTCCTATTCTGAACCCCAAACGAACTTAACACTCTTCTTAGTCAACTTGGTCAGTGAAGAAGCAATTTTCGAAAAATCGGGAATAAAGCGGCGGTAATACCCCGCCAAACCCAGAAAACTACGGATTTCATATGGAGACTTAGGAGACCCCCATTCATTCACGGCTTCCACCTTGGCAGGGTCAACCAGAATACCACTCGGGTTAATAACATGACCCAAGAATTGAACCTCACGCAACCAGAAGGAACACTTAGAGAATTTCGCATACAGTTAATAACATGACCCAAGAATTGAGCCTCCAACACTTCCACGAGATGACCGGCGTGATCGTATTCACTTTTTGAGTACACAAGAATGTCGTCGATGAACACAATAACCGAACGATCGATCATCGGTCTACCCACCAGGTTCATAAGAACCATGAACGCAGCCGGTTCGTTGGTCAAACCGAAAGACATCACAAGAAATTCATAATGCCCATAACGAGTGCAGAAGGCAGTCTTAGGAATATCTTCCTCCCGGATCTTCAATTGATGATACCCGGACCTAAGGTCGATCTTCGAGAACCAACTAGCTCCTTGGAGCTGATCAAATAAATCGTCGATCCTTGGAAGAGGGTACCGATTTTTAACAGTGAGAATGTTCAATTCACGATAGTCAATGCACATCCGCATGCTACCGTCCTTCTTTTTTAACAAACAGGACCGAGGCACCCAAAGGTGAGATGCTTGGTCGAATAAAGCCCTTATCGAGCAAGTCTTCCAACTGAGCCATAAGTTCCTTCATTTCATTCGGCGCTAGGCGGTAGGGAGCTCGGGAAACGGGTTTGGCGCCCGGTACAAGGTCTATCTGGAACTCGACCTCGCGATCCGGCGGCACATCTGACAAATCATCTGGAAATACATCCGGGAAATCCCGAACAATAGGAACATCACCGACGATAGCCACCTCAGTATTTACGTTTATGGCATATGCCAGATACGCCCTGCACCCCCGCTGCATCAACTTTACCGCCTTAAGCATGGATATAATATGTGGCATCGCAACATTCTGATCACCGAAGACCGTAATTTGAGTCCCATCCGGGGCCCTTAAACGAACAAGTTTCTGACCAGAAATGATCTGAGCATCAACATTCGCGAGCCAATCCATCCCGAGCACCACATCGAAACAACCAAGCGGCATCAAATACAATCGCACCGGAAATCTATACCCAGACAACTCGATGGAACAACCATGAATAGCCCTAGACATGGACATGGATTTTCCTACGGCGACCTCAACCTCAAACACATTGAGTACGTGCTCGGGTGATTTATTCAACGAGGAACAGAAAGCGGTAGACACAAAACTTCTACTGGCGCCCGAATCAAATAAAACTGACGCCTGTAATTCATCAAGTAGAAAAGGCATCTGGGACAACATCACGCTCCTACTTAGCTAAACAGTTGCTCATACATTCTTGAAGGAGCTAGGAATTTAAGCGGTCAAGTGCCAAGGCACCCAGAGTGATAGTATGCTACGCCTCAGCTAAACAATTACGCGCAAAGCGTTCGAGATGATGGGAAACGAACAGGAGAATTTAGGGAATAAGATAAACTTTAACGCTAACGACTCGAGAGTCAGCCAAATCCTTTCCCTACAAAGACGGAACCCTAACATAGTCAGACACAAGTGGTATTTAAAACATGGAAGGTATGGGTAAACTGCTAATAACGTTGATCAAGTGTTATTAGTCGTTTACTTCACCGGCCCGTCCTAAACATCCCCTGCCCCTAACCACATTAGCATTCTATCTAACACTTTACAATTAATCACATACCGGAAACTTTTAAATTTAAAGGAATGACTAAATAATTTAAAGTTACCTCTTGGCGTGCAGGTACTCGCGGTGGGCATACTGGTCTCTTTTCTTATAGTTCGAGTCCAAGCATTCAGGGATGCTCGAATCCCTCGAACCACGGCTCTGATACCAACTTGTAAGGCCCCGAACCCCGAGAACCCCACAGTTGGTAATCATTCAAAACAATCGTAAAAATTATTAAACTTAAAAACAATTATTTTCATTAAAATAAACAGCACAGAGTATAATTCGGCGGAAAACGTAAATAAGTAAATGAGTTCCCAAAACCCGGGAATTTTGCCCAAAATCAACATAATTATCTTTAAATAAAAACTTTTAAAAATAAATGTTTAATAATAAAATCTTCAATTCCCGTATGCCCTTCACCGTCCAAAGTAGCTTCGTGCACGTCCAAGCGATAAGGCATCCTCTTCCTAACCTGAAACTCACACTAACATGCACACAAAGTCAGCTTAAGCTGAGTGAGTTCAAGTTTTAAATAAGTAACAAAAGTCTTAATAATCATTCCAACGGTTTTAAAACAGTAAACGGAAGTACATCGGTTAGGTCACCACAATCAAATAAATAATCATCCTTACGTATGAGCATCTCCATACGTGCATTCCTGTATATATAACATTCAATAATAACATTTAGGGCCGAGAAAACGTACAACCCAATCACGTAACATTCAGCGCATGCAAACACAAAGTAGGCATACGCAACATTCAGTAGTCGGGACGACTACAAACATTCAGGGTCGAGCAAACGTACAACCCAAACACGTAACATTCGGCGTGTGCAAACACAAGGTAGGCATACGCAACATTCAGTAGTCGAGACGACTAAAACATTTGCCAAATATTGGCCATTCTAAATACATATATAAATATATATACATACACATTCTATAACATTCCAAGGCCTACCGATACTATCAAGCCTATGTAAAACCATTCAAAACATTCCATCAAGTAAGAAAAACACATAGGTGTGCATGCTAGCCCAAAACTTAAAAAAACGTTAAACAAGGAATCAAGAACTTACCTGAAATCAATCGAACACCTGCAACGAGCTAGGAAATCCCTAAGTGCACAATCACAAGCAAGGGCCTGTAAAGTATACACAACGTGTTACTAAACTAGACCGTAAGAACACTCTTGCCAAATGGGCCGTTCAAGCCCAACCACTTGGCCCAAGGCCCAACACTTGGCCCAATGCCCAACAACTTGGCCCAAGCCCCAACAACTTGGCCCAAGGCCCAACAACCTTACCTCAGCCCCTAAAATCTTTCAACTAACCAAATCCACCGGTTAAGCCTAAAACGAACTTATCGATTAATAACGAGTAAAACGAGTAGATTTTAGCATGCGAAGATGCATTTAATTACATAGGATAACCTTTGAAATAAATTATTAAATTTTTACCAGACTTTGATAAATGTCTTAGGTTTATAAAAAATTTTGATTATATTTATCTATTGGACACAAAAATTATAAAAATTCCTCCAACACAGCAAGGTACGTGCAGCTATTTCAGTGCGCAACAAAATGTTTTTATTTTTATAAAATTCATTACCAAACCAAATTAAACGATTCCAATTGGTTTTGGTTCCTAACTCAAAATACTAACTTCCAGAAGTGGAACCAACCAATTTGAACCTGTCAAAAAAAGGCTATGACGTCGGGAAGACAGACCAGAATCCGTCATCCCGCATCAGCTTTGACACTCGATTTTATAAATTCATAAAAACTATTCAAATCTCGTCCAAAAATTACGTATTATACCTTTCTGGAAACTAGACTCAAAATAGAACATCATGGAATCAAGAATCGATCAAAAACAATGGATTATCATCGCGTTACAGATCCTACAATAAATGTATACGAATATATCAGCAAAATGTTATCATCAAAACTTAACCTCAACAACCAATAAGCGCGTTAATATGATCAATTAAGGTGTAAAAGACATGGGGAATCATAAAACCGACCTTGAACTGAAGTTTTCACGGCTGAAACTTGGCTGGGCAGAAGAAAAAAGAGCAGGGGGTGTCTTGAGGTCTGATCGGCTATTAGAATGGGTTAGGGGTTAGGGTTTATTTGTTTTATGATATAAATAAAATAGTTACATCCAAGTTCCTCCAAATTGAAGTGTAAGGCAAAATATAAGGAAAAGTTAAGTTCTTTAACGTACCGGGATAACGTAAAGGCTTCCGAGAAACGTTGGATAAATCCCGAGAATTATACATACTCTACAAGCTTTAATTCTTGAAACCGGAATTAACGGGCGTTACAAGCAGGGGCAGGGCCGAGGGCGGGACGGGGCGGGACTAGGGCCAGGGACGGGGACGGGGGTCCCGACAGCGATAGAGGGTGACGGCGTATTAACTTTGTACCCGCACATATAGTTTTAGGAGGGTTCCGGCGATGCGTACCGGTTTACACGGATCCGACATATGCCCCCGTTTTACAACACGGTCATATGTTGGCGGTTTCTAGAGGATTGTGATGCACGGCAGCGGGCAGCCGAGTACGTCGCCGACAATACGCCCTGGAGCCGATTCGGTATGGATCGATCAGCGCACTGGGAGTTGATGTTAGAGGTTTTCTCCACGATCCGCGTTAGGTAAGTTTCTTTTTTTATTATGTTATTATTATATTGTATTATATTATATTATATTATATCAGGCAGCGGGCGTCGGATACACCGGAGATTCATATGAGGGAGCCAGGCGCCGACACGACACATGCGGAGATTTCTTTCCGCATGTTCGGGCTAGACGTCCACCTCTCCATGGAGGGAGTTCGCGGTGGCTCTGGGCTTATACACAGCGGAGGAGGTACGCCTCCCGAACTACACGCAGCGCATCAACCATATGCCGGACGACGACATGCAGGTATGGTGGAGCGCCATCAGCGATTATCCATTCGGGGATACGGCCTTGGACACCAAGGCCAAGGTCTCGACCATTAGGGAACCGCTGCACAGGTACGTTCCTAAAGTGTATTGTATTTTATTAGTATGTTATATTATATTTTATTATATAATAATACTATTAAATTACATTATATTATATTATATTATATTATATAGGTACCTACAAAGTTGATTGCGAAGTCCATCTCGGGTCGCAATCAGGGCGTGAAGCACTACAGCCTGCGGGACCTGTTTTTTTTAGGTGTCTGCTGACCGGTAAGGTCAGCAACCTCGCTAGGGGGTTTGTAGACTACTTTGCCAGCTATTACCACAAGCAGGCACGAGGGTCCTAGATGGGTGGTACGTACGTCACCCAACTTGTGACCTCTCTAGGCCACGGAGGCCTGGTGGACGGCCTGGTTATCCAACCGACCCCTCCGCGCCCGCTAGATTGCCGTCGTTGCACCAGCATGCACATTGTGCATTCGTTCTTTCGGGCCCAACGGCCCGTACGACCGACTGGTGGCCGGGGTGGTGGCACGTGCCCCTTACGTCTCGATGCCTTTAGTCCAGCCTTCCCAGCTCGGGCACCGGAGGTGCATATCGTTGATCAGCCACCGACGCCAGGTTGCGCGTCGTTGAGAGCCGGTCGCTGCCCACGGAGCAGGAGGTGTTGCGACAGGGGCGAGGGATGGAGAAGATGGCGCGCCAAATTAGCTGGAAGGTTTGCTATCTGACGGCGCAGCTGTCAGGAGAGCACTACCGCGTGCCCACGCCACCCCATCCCAGTTTTTTCAATTTATCATTACAAACATAAAAAAATAAAATGACACTGAGAAAGCCTATGGAGCTTTATCAGGATCTAGATCGATGATGACGACGTGCTGTTCATGTTACGAATATGATTAGAACGAGTTACGTTATTGTGTGTTTGTGTGTGTAATCTAAGAGCAAATGGGCAGAGTAACAGTACACAAAACAATTCTCAAAAGCTACGTTCCATTATCAATAGATAATAGGGTATATATAGGAGATGACCCATTCGTTAAGTTATCCCTTAACGAATGGATTCATTCGTTACATTAACCTTAACGAATGAACGAACTCAATAGTTATGCATTTACTATAGGAAAGGCTCCACATTCGTATGTCCCATTCATTAATCTTGGTTAACGAATGTGACTTACAATATGACGAATGTGACACATTTATTACAGGGTAACGAATGTGTATCACAAACGAGCGAATGGGCTATTTACCAAAATGCCCTTACATTAATAAAAGCTAATATAATTATATAACAAAGACCCAGACGCTCATTTGATGTATCAACAGACTCCCCCTCATCTTGAGCTCTTTATACTTTAACGCTGGAACATCTTCGTCTTCCAGTCCTTGCAATTGTGAATCTTGAATCCGTAACAGACACAAACCACACGCTGAAACTGCATCGCTAGATCGTAGTCTCTTACGTTAGTAAATCGGATCTAATTGTGGAATAATGTGTCGTTATCAGACTCCGATAAGTTAACGAGCCACAACAGATCAATAACACGTATGAACCTCGTGTTCGACCCTGTACCAAATACGATAACTGCTTCACCCGTTCTGTCATCATAATACCATCGGTTGAACGTGGTGAATAGACTCTAAGGATAGATCTTCATCGGTGCCTTCTTCATTGTCTTTGGCGGCTTGACCTGTAAAATCGTCTTTCTCCAGCCGATGCGAGTATCAATCTCATCTATGTACTTATGAGTCAGCACCTGCGCTTGAAGAACTTGAAACCATATCTGGTTTGATGCTGGAGATGATCATAGAACCATGAAGCCCATTGATCTTTTCACCGATTAACAAACGGTCGGTTGGCTAAGGTTCTCACATCCCATCGTGGCATCGTCAGCACGTCATGAATACGTTTAAAATAATAAATACCATGCTCCCATTGACGATATATACCTTAAGCTCAGCATCGTATTGCCACGTGACCAAATCACCTTTAACGTCTTTTGTGCTCTTGTGATTCTTAATATGATATGTCGATGCTCGAACCTTCGTTGCTTGATTTCTTCTTGCTCGTTGTATCGAAAGGTCTCCATCATCTTGTTCATTCGTTTGACGTCTTGTCCAAACATACAATCCAAAGCACGTTTTCTTTTCTTGTCTTTTGCTGGCAGGTGACTTGTCTCAACTTCTTTATTCCATCTGTCCCTTTCTTCTTGTAGACGTTGTTTAGCTGCCTCAAAATGATCTGTCGTGAAAAATGGAATACCCAAATCATTGTTGGTCTCATCATACATATCGGGATACTCTTCACCAGTTACGTCTTCAACTTCAACTTTATCATAATCAGGCACATTCCCACGAGGAATGCCTGAATTATCACTTTCCTCAAAATCAATATCCACATCAACAGACTTTCCTAATTCCTCCACCTCATCCTCGTTTAGATCCAGAAGCAGGGCAATTTGTACTTTTGTAAGTGAATGATCAACAAATTCACCCACTTCGATCTCATCTGCGTTAACCATGCTATAAACAATCCAACTCATCCCCACAAACAGAATCATATTCGCCGGAATCACATCAATCGGCTTTGCTCTTGTGTAGTCCTTGTAAGGAATGATGTGCATGTTGTTTCCCTCACCACTACCACCAGCACTTGACCCAGCTTGATTGCCCGATGACGGTGTGTTACTACCGCCCAGTTGCTAGTCACCTACACCACCCGCATCAAGATCTTCATCATCATTCTTCAACTTCTTCAGTTCATCGTCTTTGCAAGTCAGTTAAATTTTTAAGATTGTAAAATAATGAGTGGTCCAGATTGGTTCTCAGATTTCCTAAAGAAAATGGAAATGCGCATTGAAGCCAACTCTCTCTCTCTCTCTCTATATATATATATATATATATATATATATATATAGTCATCGATTGTTATTACATTCACGATGATTTACGTTATCGTTCGTTTGTTATTTTTTCATTTTATTCAATAAACGAAATTCCAGGATTTAAAGTTTTAAAGATTTAAGCAAATAGCAAACTATTCGAGTATAATACGAACATCATCCAAGTTTCATAACTTATTATTTAGGTTATAACACATTTCAAAGTCCGGGATCCAATGTGTAAAATTATTTTAATCTTTTGATCTTAAACCATTTCAAAGTATGAGGTTCAAATTGTATTATAGTTTAATATCATATTTAAATTATTTATAAACTAGAAGGACTGACTTTGTAAAATTAATTTGAATTATATTATTATAATCTAACTAATATATTAAAACAAATACATGTTTTACACATGTCCTTCAAATATGTCATCCACATGGGATGCCAACTAATCAATTTTATTATATATATTCCACCTAATTAACTAATTTTTTAAT
Organism: Bidens hawaiensis; assembly: GCF_021521415.1. NCBI lineage: Eukaryota > Viridiplantae > Streptophyta > Magnoliopsida > Asterales > Asteraceae > Bidens > Bidens hawaiensis. The sequence continues at coordinate 168,311 of NW_027494776.1, read as the reverse complement.
CATCACTTCTTCAATTTAATACATTTTTATGTTAAATCATATGATAATTAATGCATTTATTAATATTTAATATTTATTAATTAACTCAAACAAAACAATTATGACTTTCTTATAATTATATAATTAACAATTTCTAATTATCTCAAGTTAGTTATTACCTAAGAAATAATAACTGGTTTCCACATTTTGATCAATTTGCTGAATTTTTTTTACAAAGGTATTACGAGTTTACGGGTCAAAAGTGAATAATCTAATATTAAAGCAAGATGATTTTTTCACATGGCATCACTCTAGGACTTCTACATAAGATGCCACGTATTTTATCTTCTTTTCTTCTAAACACAATACGGGACACGGTGTAACATCCTAAAATTTATAATGTTGAATAAAGAAAGTTACGTTTAGTGATTTCCGCGTTATTAATTAATTAATATCGAGTAAAGAACGGATCATGGATTTAGATTAATTGAGATGGGTTAAATGAGAATGGGCTTTAAGGGATATAAATATCCCCTAAACCAACCTAAAACCCTAAACCCTCATTTCATTTCCATCATAATCTCTACACACTCCAAAACACACACACACCACACGCCGCCATATACGGCCGGCGGCCGAGGGAGAGAAACGAGCAAGATCCGAGAGAGAGTAAACGATTAGTTGTGATTAAACAAGTTAAACGAGATCCAAACGAGCACAAAAGGTATGTTCTTGACCTTTAAAGTTTATGTTTTATTGAATGTCCTTAAGCTTAAAGATCCAAGCTTTATAGTATATACGGGATATATATACGAACGAAATGGTTAGGGAACGTTAGTGGGTGATGTCGAACCATAACAAGGGTATTAAAATCGCCAAAATGCTTGATAAAAACCAAACCCGTAGCTGAACTGGGCAACTTCGCCTGCGAACTGGGCAACTTCGCCTGCAAACTGATAACTTCGCCTGCAAACTGGTAACTTCGCCTTCAAAGCTTAACTTCGCCTTCAAAGCTTAACTTCGCCTACGGCCAAGTTCGCCTAGCTGGTAACTTCGCCTAAAGCTAAGTTCGCCTAAGGTTTAACTTCGCCTAAAGCTAAGTTCGCCTAAGGTTTAACTTCGCCTAAAGATAAGTTCGCCTAAGGTTTAACTTCGCCTAAAGCTAAGTTCACCTAAGGTTTAACTTCGCCTAAAGCTAAGTTCGCCTAAGGTTTAACTTCGCCTAAAGTCAAGTTCGATTAGAAAATAAATTAAAAACCTAATGGAAAATGTGTTAAGACAGCTCGACCCCAGCAAGGGGCTCTGCCCCTTGGACCCTGCTAGGGGCTGCCGCCCCTAGACCCCGCTGCCAGGGGCGCTGCCCCTGGACCCCCGTTCGTTGTGGGTTGTATAAAGATAGAAATACAACATGAGTAGTAGTAGTTAATTGATACATGTAACTATTATACAGTTAGCCGTGCACAGCTCAAGAAGGGAATAACGATTAACGGAGAGCGTAACAGGATTCAGGTGAGTTTCTAGCCCAATTTATGTGTTATGTTTTCGGGGCTGTGTGCATACTCGATGTGTTGTTAATACATTTATCCTAAGTGATAAGTGTATGCCATATGTGATATATGTGATGGATATGAATGATTGCTTGTCGGTACACGAACGATCTTCGGATATTGCGCGTACTGTCAGGTCAAAAATAAAGGTACGAATATTATATATCGAAGATGTATGAACATTACAAATGAATACTTGTCGGGGCGTGAACGATCTTCGGATATTGCACGTATCGACAAGAGGTATGGTTGTTAAATGAATGATGTAAAGAACGCCTAGAGTGTTCTTATGCTATAATGTAATTATTGTATATGTGAAGTATGTGTATACAGGTACACGAATGGTATGTGAGTTCTACGTTCGACATAGTAAGTTAGGATGGCAAATCCCTCTAGCTTTTGTCGGACATAGACTCGGCTGGTGATGGCGTAGTTAAGGACTGCGGGCCTTATACGTAATGTAGATGATAGATGTAAACGTAGATAGGGACGGTGGGCCTTATACGTGTTACAGATAATAGACGACAACGTAGTTAAGGACTGCGGGCCTTATACGTAAAGTAGATGATAGATGTAAACGTAGATAGGGACGGTGGGCTTTATACGTGTTACAGATAATAGACGACAACGTAGTTAAGGACTGCGGATCTTATACGTATTATAGATAGGCATCAGTATAGGAAAGGACTGTGGACCTTATACGTGCTGTATTTGTATTGTGGTAGCATAGGGGAGGACTGCGGACCTCGTACGTGCTATGGTTTAGGTTGCAACATAGGGAAGGACTGTGGACCTTGCACGTGTTGTGGATGTAGGATGGTATAGGGAAGGACTGCGGACCTTGAACGTACCATAAATGGTGAACATAGGTAAGGACTGCGGACCTTTTACGTGTTCACGACCTTGAGTACAGTTATAGACGGCGGACTATGAACGTACTCTCGGTAGACTGAGGTTAGTGATTGTAGATATGTATGTATGTATGGTAGTAAGTATGTATTTAGAACAGAAGGGTAACTAGTTAGGTATGGATATGTATCTTCGGATATGTATGTATGTGTATGTATTGTATGGCGTCCGATTAACTAGAACTCACTCAGCGTAGCTGACTTTTAGTATGCACGCAGGTGAGTAGAATGAGACAACTAGCTTGAGCGGGCACATGGTGGGCGAATAGGAGACTGGCATTTGAAGACTCATGATGTTTTAATGTAATTGACGTTTATTTTGAAAGACAAAATGATGTTTTAAGACAAGACGTGTTTTGTTATGAAATGTTTTATGAAAGCTTTTATATTCCGCGAATGTTTAAATTAACTCTGATATTTAGAACTGCGTTTATGAGTAAATCCAACACGAAAGTAGGGCTACCGGTAACGGGTCCTTACACACGGACCCTTTTAGTTATGTTATAACCCGTGACTCAGTTTTTATTTTTTTTAACCACCCGTGTATCACACGGCTCTATCCTAGTATAATAATAACTCAACAGCCCCAGTCTACCGTTTTCCCGATGATCAGTTCCAGCGAACCTCCGGTAGCACTCAAGCTTTTCCGGCAGCTCTTAAATATCAACCAAAACGCATTTAAACCCCAAATCAATGATCGTTAAACCTTTATCCGCTAACGGCTAGTATTAACCATCCATAATAACCTGTAACAACATCATATAATGTGTGAATTAAAGATCAAACAACTGGAATTTATATTGAAATCGTAATTATGATCAATCAATCTCATACGTTCCAGTTGTGGCTATAAAAGGGCTGCAAACCTTCGTGTAAACTCGCTCATAACATAAATCTTCACCGATATACTCTCAAAATCTGTGAAATTGATCTTCAAAATTCGGTTTTTCGGTCACCGTCAATCTAAAACAATTACATGTAATACTAATATGTTTATTGGTCGTTTTTCACAGTCAGGTAAAACCCCTATACTAATTTTAGCATTCATGGAACCAATTGAGGAATTAGAAACCTAGGGTTCATAAGGAAGAAGATGAAATAAGAGTTTATATTTATACAATTGTTTCTGAGAGATTAACAACTAAACATGTTGGTCCAATGGCTAAGTCGCTTGGTTGCGGGCTAAGCGATCCGGGTTTGAACCCGTGTCAGAGCAGCTTTGTTTATATTTTTTAAAAACTTTTTTCCTTATTTAATTAAACAAAATAAATTATTATTTTATACCAAATAAAATTCTTTTTAACTAAATAAACTTAATTATAAATTATATCTTATCATTTTCACTTTAAAGCCAAACTTCAAAACCCGTCAAGTTCGTTTTAAACTCGTTTAACATTTCTATATTTATCATTCATTAAACTTTATAATTCGTTAGCACCTTCTTTTTCAAAATAAATTTACCGTTAACACCATAATTCCATAAACGTTATAATATTCAAACTTAGTATTAATCGTGTAATATTAAAATATTAATAGATCGTTAACCCGTTAATATAAATTCGTTAACTTTTAGTCATTAAGCAATAAATCACTTGTTTTAATTCGTTAACTTATATTTCATCAACCTTAACCGCTAACTTTAAAATTTGTTAGCTTATCATTCATTAACCGTAATCCGTTGTTAGTTTAAAATTCGTTAATCTAAACTCGTTAACTCTAATTCAATAACATAGAAAAATATTAAAATAATCCATGCCTTAAAATAATAAAATAATACATATTTTCCAACAAATAATTAACTATAATAATCCTGTTAGATTGGTCTTTAAATATTCGTATCTATTTTTACTTATAGTTTATGAAGTCCGGTTGCTTCAATTTCGTTAATGTGCTTTCGGTTTTTATTACAAGTGTATCTTCGATTTCGAGGTGAGTTCTCACCCCCCCCCCCCACCTTTTTAACGCTTTTATACTTTTGGGGGTAGCATATTTATCATATCCAACCAAACTGTTTGTTATATTCGTTTACAAAAATGCGATTCATATCATGGACTTGTGTGTTTACTTGATTACTTGCTTAGAATTACTTGCTCATGGCTGCCTCAATAAGTATGATCATACGCCCCTCTTTGCACTAAGGAACATTTTTTTATGAGTGGAAAATGGACCCCCGATCCGAGTACATTGGTTGTTACCGACTGGAAAGGACATTGCATGCGCAATTATTACACCTGTTCATGAAATTGCATGGTTTTTACGTACTTATATAAAACTTGTGGGAACTCACCAACTATTCAATTAGTTGACCGTATTTTATATATATGCTACAGGTACGATTATTAGAGGATGAGACGGTGAAGACAATATAACTAGGATATTTAAATAATGGATAAGTTAATGTTTGTTGTTATTTCCTTTCAATGTATTTGTTTACTTGAACACTTGTGTACATGCGATTTAAATAAATTAATCATAATATTGTCACGTAATAGTGTCACATGTGTTTTTAGCAATTTGTACGTCACACTTGGGCGTTTTCGTTTAAGTCGGGGTGTTACAAGTATTATAGGAAAAAAAAACCGAATTGCTAAATTTAAATGCAACACATTATTCTTTACTCATAATGTAAATAAACCAACAATAAAACATAAACATACCGATAAAACATCCTAAAAAGGGTATATTTTAATAAGGTTCAACTATAATAAACAAGACCGACATAATCGTATTCAGTATGGAGGTGATTACAGTGTTGGATTATAGTTTCAGTTAGTCATAAATTGAAACATTAATGAACAATAAACAATCGATTCATAATAGGTGGAATGAGAACAGTCGATTTGCACTAAATGCTGATAACGTCAACGGCTAAGGTTTAGCCTATAATGCCAAAAAATATATATGGTTTTAAACTAAAAGTTTATTCGGGTTTTTAGGGTTGACCCGAAACCTAGAATTCGGACCCATGAACCAACCCAAATAAATTCTGTTCGGGTTCAGGTTAGGCTTTTCTCGAGTTTGGGTTTCTTTAGTCGGGTTAGTTCGGGTTCGGGTACGAGTTTTCTTAGGTTGGCTTTCGGGTAAAAGTGAAAGTCCCACCTAATACCACAAAAGGGGAAAGCCCTTCAAGATCTATGCGCGTGCGAGTGTTTCCCTCCAATCCCTTCAAAGACCAAAATATTAGCTGGTCTGAGTATTGCTCTTCCTTCTAATCGGCAGGGTAAGAAATTCACAGGTACTTTGTCAGGTCCCGTAGTCTCACACGACAAGAATAGCCTAAAATTACTTTGAAGATCTAGTTTGTTAAGCACAAGGAATCCACAAAACAAACAATATGACAAAGCTAAACTAGTAATCAGCAACAAACAAGACACGGATTTACTTTAACAATTTCCATTAATAAAACATTGAATATTTCAATAAATACTCAGAATGTTTCTAAGGTTTTGTGTAGTCAAGAGAGTTAGGATTAGATTATGAAAGCGAATCAAAACATAATCAAACCCTAAAGAATAAAAACCCTAAATATAGGCTTTGACATATTTTTTATATATAGTAAAAGACTTGATAAGAATGTATAGAGTGGGACACACATGTGGAGTTTGGTATGTGTAAACGTATGAAGCCATGAAGGATATGTATGTACAGGTTGCTTGAAGTCTTTTTCAGTTATAGGAGAGATGGGGCCTTCGTATATATGCAAGAGTCAAGAATGGTGGATAGAAAATGACTCTTCTGTCTTTGTTACAAATCCTTTCTTTAATGTTTTCAACTACTTTGGTTGACAAATTTATATGTTGCAGTGCGCATGTGCAATACATCGACTTTTTTTATTGCATATGTGCACTAGTGTGTATTTTGATATGTGCAATAGTGTTGAATAGCATATATGCAATTTTTTGTATTTTATTAGTGCAATAGTATTATATTATATACAAAAATAAAAAAATCGATTTAGTGCATATGTGCATTAGAGTTGTATTACGTATATGCAATAGTGTGTATTGCATACAATTATTAGTGTTGTATTCGCATATATTCAATAGTGTGTATTGTATAATGCAACTGTGTTGTATTACATGCAATAAAACACTATTGTATATATGCAATACATATTAATGCACATATTCACTACATCGATGTTTTTTTTAGAAATAATATCATCTTATTAGAAGGAGGAAAGATAAAAATCACAAAATATTTTTTTTTTAAGTTAAAAATAATTCTTTATTAGTTCTCTAGTTCTCTCTTTAAGAGGAGTTCTCTCTAGATCCCACTCCTATATATATATATATATATATAAGATCCATGTGTATTTTAATCTTAACATGAGAACGTAGTAAATAATAACAATTTATAAAAAATGTGAGTGTAAGAAATAATACCAACTACAATACCAATCTATATAAACAATGATTTATAATAACAAAGAAAAAAACCTAAAAATTACAATAAAAGAATCAAAATCAAGAACAAAATAACAACAATAAATACTTTTAACAGCAAAAGAAAAAATCTAATAATGACAACAAAATATAAATCATCAAATACTTATAACGTCTCATAATCGAAAATTAGCAAATATGAACAAAAAATAACATTAAACACCTATAAAAACAAACCTCATAATACAGCAAATTGGTTCTCACTGTTTTCATGTTAAGAATAAAATGTATTTGATCATGTTTCATATATATATAACCTTATAAAATATTATTGAATGTTGATTATCTTATAATTATTGGCTCAAAACTTTACTTTATTCATAATCAATTTAATTCAGTTTAAATTATTAGCACAAACAAAAATTAGAAACTTTTGCAAAAAAAATGCTCAACACAAGGCCCATATCTGTAAAAATATCACAACGGGGTTGAAACCTGCGTTTTGGGGTTTCACCACAGAGACCATATTTGCAATTAACTCTACTAGGTATTATTGAAATTTTTGGTAAAAAAATATTTCAGGAGCCCGACTCAATGTAACATACAAAAAAAGTACGAGGTTCATCAACAAATACACGGTTTTTCCGGGAAGCTTGGTAGCCTCGATTGCTGTAACACCCCGGCTAAAGAAGAAACGCCTGAGTGTAACGTACAGATTGCTCAAACACACGTGACACTATTAGGTGACCATAATAACATTATTTCATTTAAATCATCATGTAACAAAAGTTTATCAAAAATACAAGTTGAAACAATAAATAAATAAATGATAAGTTGTTTTTGAATATCATATAGGCATGCTATGTGTCTTCTAACTTTCATCCTCGTATCTTTACACCTGTAACATATGTATAAAATAAAGTCAGCTATAAATAGCCGGTGAGTTTCCACAGTATAAGTACGTACGTAAAAACCATACAATTCATGGACAATAAACGAGCAAGTAAGTTCTTTCCATTTGGTAACAACGAACGTACTTGGGTAATCGCGCAAGTAAGGTCCTTTCCAATTGGTAACAACCAACGTACTTGGATAATGAGGCATATTTCCACTCAATACAAATGGACCGGAGTGCAATGGGGGGCGTATGATCATACTTAATGAGGCTTCCCAATCGTGCAAGTAGTATTCGTGCAAGTAATACAAGTAGCACAAAAGTCCATATACGAATTGTAGTTTGTAATAGAAGAAACAATGCTTGAATTTTTATAAGGATACATATGCTACCCCAAAACATTAAAACATTAAAAAGAGGCAAACAACCGTTGAAAAATGGCAAACAATCGAACGCGTGACGAAAGCTGAAACAAGCGATCCCCACTAACTAAATTGAGTAAAAGCAAGCCTTAATCGATAATCATACGGGGTTTATTATTGCGTATCTTAAAAGGTGTTATTTTATCTTTTTGATTAGTTTATTATTATTTAAGTTTTAACGAAAGATCGGTTATTAATACGTTTTAAGTACTTTAATGGCGAGAAAACGAAGTTTATATGTTGGAAAAGCTTGAACTATTGATTATAAGTCGAAAATATAATTATTGCATTGACGGAACAATTTTTAGAAAATTAAAGTTTACGTTACGATTAGTAAACGATTTTTAATAACGGCTTACGAGAACGGAAAACTTGTTTTTTAAGTTTAAAATGGTGGGATATATATTATAGTTAATTTTCATAATTTTTATTTAATTTGAAAGGGTTTTTATAAATTTATTTTGATTTTTAGTTGATTAAAAAGGTTAATTAATATTAATAAACTAACATTAAATAATACAAGAAAAATAGTATATGACCCGGGTTTCGAACCCAGGTCTCCGCGTTACGAGTTCCAAGTTTTAACCAGTTGCTCTAGGGAAAGACATCCGATATAGTTTGATTTGTATTAAATATATGTATTAACAGTTTTCACGATTTTTAATTAATAATAATAAAATATAAACAATTAACAAAAACAAAGAGGTTGACCCGGGTTCGAACCCGGGTCTCGCGTGTGACGAGAACATGACTTAACCAGTGAACCAGTTTGTAATTCGTTTAAAATACGGATTTAAATATATAAAAATACAAGACATAGGTTCATCTTCTCCAATTGAAACTCTAGGTTTCCAATTGGAGAACATGGTTCCATGAACTTTGATTAAAGCTTAGGGGTTTTATTTGTTGATTAAACGCCATTAATATGCTTACTTTAATTACCTGATACTGGTCTTACATTTGCCGGAATTGAACTCGCCGGAGCCGGTAACTTGACGGATTAATAAGAAGTGTGAGCGAATTGTAATGAGTCCTAAGCCTTTATTTATACACTCAATTGGAGCGTGTACGCGTTAATATGATTAATTTGATTTCCGGTTTTAACAGCGGGCATCACGGACATTAAACCCGGCTTTTAGGTTGTTATATCGCAATTAACTAGGTTGTTAGGATACAATATCGATGACATAACGCGTTAAACAGATTTCACTGGTCGAAGATCGAGAATTAAGGGTGTTTGGGATTTACCGGCACCGTTGCCGGCGACGGCGGCCGGAAAGACGGGGACGGGGGCGGGTGAGGGTAGGGTTTTATAATTAATATAATATAATTTGAATAATTTTCATTTAGCACCCCTCAAGTTTAATAAACATTTTAAATGTAGTTTAAAATCCTTTAAGTTAATATAAGTATTTAAAGTTTACACTTTTAACGCCAAACTTTATAATTAAATTACATAACTTTGATTTTGGAATATTTACCTGTTTAGCTAGGTTATCGATAAGACTCGGGATTTCATAAACAATCGAATAACAACGAAGATTGAACATTAAATGTCGATGAGCATAAATACTTTGAACGATCAACCGAGTCGGAAAACATTGACGAACGTTAAAAGAATCTCGTGAATATAAAATATACATACATATACATATATAAATACTTGAAAACAAAAATCCGAAACTCGAAACGGGTCGGGTTTCGGGTTTGAAAAGTAACAAATGTTACAGGATTCACAACTTTTACAAAATTTTGTCCTGAAATTAAAATAAAAATAAATTTTGAAAAGAAAACAACTCATATGAGGAGTTGTTTAAAATTTTAGCGATTTTTATACGCATATTTAAATAAAAACAATAACGTCAATCCTTTAATGACCCGAAAGACGCCACAAATGGGAATATGGTAAGGACACTTATATATAGGATGTACCGACGGCGTATCCACCATTCCCTTATCATATTTCATTTGTCCCGTCTTTCAATATCATTCTATATTTCGAGTTATTGCACACAACGTACTTAATATGTCTTCCGTGTGAGGACTTGGATATTACGTATTGACCCATAATTACCCTTATCGTCGGATGGTCCACATAATTCGTCCCATTGTGTGAATTTAAAAATATAATAAGTCCTTATGGGAAAACTTTAAAATTCAAGAAAGACCAACTATACAGATCAAATTTAACAAAAATATAGAAACCAATATTTAAGTTCAAGGCTAAGCGATAATATAAAATCATTGAAGTTTTAAAGATACCAACAATATGCGCGAAACTGTTGAGATGTATGAAATACTTCGAATAATGGATGACATCAATTGAAATCATGAAATAAGAAAGTTGAGAATAACATGTTAAGTAAACGTGACGTTGAACGACAAATTATAAACACGTAAGTCGATAAGCATTGGATCCGAGAATAAGATAGAATACACAAAGCTTTGTTAAAAGAATCAAGTAAGTTCTTTGAGTCAATAATGACTCTTAAACAATGAAAATTTTCAATAAATATGTTATCGGTGCAATATTTGAGGTTAATAAATTTTTACAATTTCGAGATCAAAGTAAAACATTAACCTCAAATTGGTAAAACATTGAGAATAATCGAAATTTCAAGATCGAATTAAAAGGTTGATCTCAAAGTGGTACGACATTGCGATTATGAATAACAAAATGATCCAAACAAAATGTTGAGAGGCAATAGAAGAACATGACCAAACAATTTGTGTAACAAAAATAAACTCAACATGTGTTTAAACACGCTCATAGTCTTCAACTCCCACTAAACGATTACGTTTATGGAAAATCGGTTATAGACCACGAGACTGAAATAACAATATAAACCAATTCAAAATGCAATATGCATGAAAATAGTTCGCTAATTAATGAATAACCAAACTCGATATTAACTTCGTAAACAACCTTCCAAAGAAATCGATACGTAAAAATTATTTCGATAATATTCAACTGAATAATATATATATATATATATATATATATATATATATATATATATATATATATATATATATATATAATAGAATATTTGATGAGGAGGAAAGGAAACGAAAGATGGCTTGTGATGCTTGTCTTTTCAAAAATGGGTTTTGTGGTAAGAAAGCTGTTATGGTGCGGTGGCATGGTTTACTAATCTGAAACTCGTTAGCGTTGACAAAGGAAGGAAAAGAAATGATTGATGATATTGTTCGCGAAAATCATTTGTAAGGTCGTGATGTTTAAAACTCAAAGGAAGCTTATGATAATAATCTTGCATATATACTTAGCTAGTAAGAAAACTTTGGAAATACTTTCGATGTAAGGGATTTCCGGTTGGGTGACGTTTTAAGAAAATAAAAGTCGTTAGATATAATAAATTGTTGATGGTAATATAATAGCCTCACAGCTTAGGATTTGTTTTAAAGAGAAATATTTTATTCTGTTTAAATAGTTTTATTGGAATAATAATAATAATAATAAAAATAATAATAATAGCAATGATATTAATAATGCCAATATTAATGGTGATAATGATAACAATAATAATAATAATAATAATAATAATAATAATAATAATAAAATTAACCATTTGTCGTAAAGTTTTTTTGAAGAAAACCAATTTGAATATATTTCGTGAATATATATATATATATATATATATATATATATATATATATGTATATGTGTATATATATATTAATTGACTATTTTGAAATAACAGAGATTTGAAATTTCGCTTAAAAGAGTGTTTATAAAACAGCTAAATGTGGGAAAAGTGTGCAAAAATTACAGACAGGTTTAAAAAGACTAGGCATTAAAGCTGAAAACGAACAAACTCTTAGAGGACAAGGAACGCGTGGTAAGGTATGCATGGCGGAAACAAGTTAGGCCTTATAGCGGGTGTGCTCGGGTTATTACCATGGTAGCAAGCTTGAATCACGAGCATGAGATAAGGCAGAAGGTGAGGGATAAATGGTTAGGCAACAGATCGAATGAATGAGGGTGTTGTGTCGTGTATGTATAGTTATGAGACAAAAGTTGATGAGTGACCAAACTTAGCACCCTTTGGAACATTTCGACATCGCGGTTGCGGATTGGGGGAATCGTCCGTGTTATACAAAGAGTGGATTCTAGTGTAAATATCTTAGTTGGGTTGGGTTTGAGTATCTAGGGTTAGGTTGGGATTTACTTAGGTATAGCTTTGAGAAGGTTTGAATATATTGTTTGTGGTTGTTAAGGATATCTTGGTTTGTCATGTTCAGGATTGCGATGGCCAATTGCTTAATGATTTAGGTTGTCGTTTTGTGGGTTGAGTTTCGAGAGCAGCGTCGAGGAAAACGAGAAGGCATAAAGTGTGAACAATTCGCGTGATATTGGACGTAAATATGAAATTCATAACAAAATCAAAAGAAATGTTAAATGAGAGATTCCAAAAATCGGAATCCATCTATAAATACGTAGATAAATAAATAAGTATAATCGAATGAAACTAAATTTTATATCGAAATCAAAGTGCTCCTGAGTCAGTATTGATCTAGTAAATTTTCGAATAGAAATATATCAAACCCATTGAAATAAAAAAAAACATGGAATTAACACAAACCCAATATAAGTAATAACATCGAATTGAAAATCGAGTGTTTATGTACCACCATAACTTTTTGAATTTTCAATTAAACTCTAATAAATGAACAAATTGAAAATCGACAATTCATGCATCACCATGACTTTTTGAATTCTCAATTTAAAACAAACGAGAAAACGAGTATTGAGGAATCGACTATTCATGTATCACCGTGACTTTTTGAATTCTCAATTTAAAACACACGAGAAAATGAGTATTGAGAAATCGACTATTCATGTATCACCATGACTTTTCGAATTCTCAACTTAAAACACACAAGAAAACGAGTATTGAAAAATTGACTATTCATGTATCACCATGACTTTTTGTGTTCTCAATTCAAAGTATAAGAAATAATGAATATATGAAAATGAATTGAAACTAGACTATTCAAGTATCACCATGACCTTTCGAATTTTCAATTCAAAGTATAAGAAACAATGAATAAAGAAAACAAATTGAAACTCGATTATTCATGTATCACCATGACCTTTCGAATTTTCAATTCAAGTATAATAATAACTAATTAAGAAAACGGGTTGAAATTCAAAAATTTATGTACTATCATGACTTTTAGAAATTTCAATGAATATAAACACAGAAAAAACGAATTGAAACTCGAGTATTCACATATCCCAATGACTCGTCAAAACCGCAATATAAACGATTAAGAATTCGGAATCACACGTTGTATGAATCATCATAACTTTTATGTTCCAATAAAAATAAAAATGTGGAATCAAATCGAACCAAAAGTTGGGTATTCGTGTATCACCACGACTTGACAGACTTTTAGTTAAAACACGTAAATCAAAATGCGTAATCAAATCAAACCAAAAGTTGGGTATTCGTGTATCACCATGACTTGACAGACTTTCAATTAAAACGTATAATTCAAAATGCATAATCAAATCGAACCAAAAGTTGTTTATTCGTGTATCACCATGACTTGCTAGACTTCTAGTTAAAACACATTGTAAAACATTGAGGGTCGGAGTCACACGTCGCATGAACCACCATGACTTGTGTGACATCCTAAGGAGTGCAACCATATCCTTTTCACAAAGGGGACATGGTCACGTTTGAAAGCATAGAGTTGCGATTCGTATGGCGTTGATGTGGAACGATATGGCTTAATAGGTTTCATGCCCTTCCCAAACTCTCCAGGTAAGCAACCAAGTCCAGCATCTGATTGGATATATGCGCATTGCTTATCCTTAGGTTTCAATAACCTTTGTGTCAAGAGTTCGAGAAACAAGCACGTCTCCCTTACAGTTACTACGAACCCGCCACATAGAACCGTCTTTATGGGGAAAAATATCGGAAAACCCATGTATAACTTGCTTGTAAATCTTTGAAATACCTTTGAGGCATTTTAGGCCTAAGCCTTGAACTTGTGTGTGCACTTGTGTACATGAGGCGTAAACGAATTCCGTTATATAGTAATAGTAAGTGCATTCGAACAATCAAATATAGGCCCACATAATTTACTAATCATGCAACCTAAACAAATTAAGCAATTAAGTTATAGCTACCTAGAACACTACGTCTAATGTCCTATCTTATAGCCACAGCTCTGATACCAATCTGTAACACCTCAGCTAAAGCGGAAACGCCTGAGTGTGACTTACAGATTGCTCAAACACACGTGACACTATTAGGTGACCATAATAACATTATTTCATTTAAATCATCATGTAACACAAGTTTATCAAATAATACAAGTTGAAACAATAAATATATAAATGATAAGTTGTTTTTGAATATCCTATAGGCATGCTATGTGTCTTCTAACTTTCATCCTCGTATATTTACACCTCTAACATATATATAAAATAAAGTCAGCTATAAATAGCCGGTGAGTTTCCACAGTTTAAGTACGTATGTAAAAACCATACAATTCATGGACAAGTGATAAACGAGCAAGTAAGTCCTTTCCAGTTAGTAACAACCAGCGTACTTGGGTAATCGCGCAAGTAAGGTGCTCTCCAGTTGGTAACAACCAGCGTATTTGGATAATGAGGCCATTTTCCACTCGATACAAATGGGTCGGAGTGCATAGGGGGCGTATGATCATACTTAATGAGACTTCCCAATCGTGCAAGAAATATTCGTGCAAGTAATACAGATAGCACACAAGTCCATATACGAATTGTAGTTTGTAATAGAAGAAACAATGCTTGAATTTTTATAAGGATACATATGCTACCCCAAAATATTAAAACATTAAAACATTAAAAAGGGGTGGTGAAAAACTCACCTTAGGTATTGAAGCAAAAAGGAGAACTCGAAAGCGTTGAAAAATGGCAAATAACCGAACGTGTTACGAAAGCCGAAACAAGCGATCCGCACTAACTAAATTGAGTAAAAGCAAGCCTTAATAGTTAATCGTACGGGGCTTATTATTGCGTATCTTGAAAGGTGTTATTTTATATTATTTTATATTTTTGATTATTTTATTATTCTTTAAGCTTTAATGAAAGATCAGTTATTAATACATTTTAAGTACTTTAATGGCGAGAAAACGATGTTTATATGTTCGAAAAGTTTGAACTATTGATTATCAGTCGAAAATATAATTACTGCATTGACGGAACAATTTTTAGAAAATTAAAGTTTACGTTAAGATTAGTAAATGATTTTTAGTAACGGCTTACGAAAACGGAAAACTTGGTTTTTAAGTTTAAAATGGTGAGATATATTTATAGTTAATTTACATAATTTTTATTTAATTTGAAAGGGTTTTTATAAATTTAATTTGATTTTTAATTGATTAAAAAGGTTAATTAATATTAATAAACTAACATTAAATAATACAAAAATAGTGTATGACCCGAGTTTCGAACCCGGGTCTCCACGTTACGAGTTCCAAGTTTTAACCAGTTGCTCTAGGGAAAGACATCCAATATAGTTTGATTTGTATTAAATATATGTATTAACAGTTTTCAATATTTTTAATTAATAATAATAAATATAAACAATTAACAAAAACAAAGAGGTTGACCCGGGTTTAGAACCCGGGTCTCGCGTGTGACGAGAACATGACTTAGCCAGCGAACCAGTTTGTAATTCGTTTAATATACGGATTTAAATATATAAAAATACAAGACATGGGTTCATCTTCTCCATTGAAACTCTAGATTTTCAATTGGAGAACATGGTTCGATGAACGTTGATTAAAGCTTAGGGGTTTTGTTTGTTGCTTAAACGCCATTAATATACATACTTTGTAACATCCGTATTTTTAGAGTAATAAATAAAAGGAAATTTATTATTACGTATGTGTCGTTAATTTGATTGTGTGTAAATGTTGGATAATAATTGGATGTGAAAGTGTGAGAGGGTTGTGGGGCCCATAGCCCCCTATATATAACCCAACCCCTCCACCCTTTCACCATTTCCTCCCTTTCACAACACACACCCTCAAGCACACACACACACGTTCTCTCTAGCACCCGAATCCAATCCCGAGCTAAAAGAAAGAAGAACCTCGTGTGTGAACGCCATCAAGCAACAAGAATTACCACCAAATCCTCGGGTTAGCCCAGATCCGAACCAAACCCGAAGCAAAAGGTGAGTTTTGGGTTTTTAAGGTTAAGTTTTATGGTTGAGTTCGACATGCAAACTGATAGAACGATAAATCGGGTCGTGAGAAGCTACAAAAAAAATGTAAACTTGAAGGGTCGAGTGTTAACGGGTTCGTTATATGACAAAAGACGAGGTTTGGGCTAAGTAAAACACGGGTATACAAAGTTGGTACGACCCAAAACCCATAGAAAGGGCAAAATCGAGCCCTAAGAAAGAGTCATGGAGGAAAATGGCTTTAAAATGGTAAAAACGGAGAAAGGCAGAGATTTCGCATCGCATGCTATGCGAAGCAAAATCGCATGCGAAGCGAAATTCCATGCGAAATTTCATGCGATTCATTTTCTCATGCGAATTCTTCCATGCGAATTCTTTCAAATTGTTGCGAATTTTCCAGCTCGACCCCAGCCAAGGGCTCTGCCCCTTGGAACCTGCTAGGGGCTGCCGCCCCTAGACCCCGCTACCCGGGGCGCTGCCCCGGACCCCCGTTAGTTGAGGGTTTCATTAACTTAGAGGTAGGAAGTAGTAGTATTGGATAATTGACACGCATAATGTATTGTACAGTTATCTGTGCACAACTAAGGAAGCGCATTACCATTAACGGCGAGAGAGACCGACTCTAGGTGAGTTCTAGCCCCCTTTATCTGTTATGTTTCGAGATTGTGTGCATACTCCTATGTGATAGATGATACACTTACTTGATTGGAAAGTGTATGATATGTGTATGGTTTTGTATTGAATGTATTATTACATAATAATTGTATGAACGAGTATGTATGTATTTATAACTAGAAGACATGTAAATTATGCACGTATGATAAATGTATGGTTATTCGAGACAGAAGGGACCAGACCCTCATAATATCTGAGATGATAGGGACCAGACCCTCATAATATCTTAGATGTTAGGGACCATACCCTTATAATATCTTTGATGTATAGTATAGAATTGCTTATGGTATACCACATAGTTATAAAAGAAAGTATGTAAGTACGTATGCATGTATATAAAGTATGTATGAAAGAGGTAATAACAGGTATGGTATGAATACGTATCTTCGGACACGTATAAGTAAGGATATGAATGTAATATATGTTAATTGATTAACTAGAACTCACTCAGCGTAGCTGACTTTTAGTATGCTTGCAGGCAAATAGATTGAGGCAGCTGGCTTGAGGAGGGACACATGGCATGAACTGAAGAGACTAGCATCCACGATGAAGTGTCATGACTATTTTAATTAGTGTTTATGAAAAGACAATTTGTATGTTAAGACAAAAACAAATGTTTTGTAATGTGATATTTGAAGTTTTAAATTAATCCGCAAAGTTTTAATTTAACTCTGATATTTAGAACTGTGTTTATGAGTAAATCCAACACCAAAGTAGGGATTCCGGAAATGGGACCCTACCTACTTTAATTACCTTATACTGGTCTTACGTTTGCCGGAATTGAACTCGCCGGAACTGGTAACTTGACGGATTAATATGAAGATTATAGAATGTATAAGAGGGAGAAAGAAGTGTGAGCGAATTGTAATGAGTCCTAAGCCTCTATTTATACACTCAATTGGAGCGTGTACGCGTTAATATGATTAATTTGATTTCCGGTTTTTCCAGCGGGCATCACGGACATTAAACCCAGCTTTTAGGTTGTTATATCGCAATTAACTAGGTTGTTAGGATACAATATAGATGACATAACGCGTTAAACAGATTTTACGGGTCGAAGATCGAGAATTAAGGGTGTTTGGGATTTGCCGGCGCCGCTGCCGGCGACGGTGGCCGGAAAGACGGGGATGGGGGCGGGTGAGGGTAGGGTTTTATAATTAATATATTGTAATTTGAATAATTTTCATTTAGCACCCCTCAAGTTTAATAAACATTTTAAATGTAGTTTAAAATCCTTTAAGTTAATATAAGTATTTAAAGTTTACACTTTTAACCCTAAACTTTATAATTAAATTACATAACTTTGATTTTGGAATATTTAACTATTTAGCTAGGTTATCGATAAGACTCGGGATTTCATAAACAATCAAATAACAACGAACATTAAACATTAAATGTTGATGAGCATAAATACTTTGAACGATAAACTGAGTCGGAAAACATTGACGAGCGTTAAACGAATCTCGTGAATATAAAATATACATATATATATATATAAATACTTGAAAACAAAAATCCGAAAACCCGAAACGAGTTGGGTTTTCGGGTTTGAAAAGTAACGAATGTTACAGGATTCACAACTTTTAGAAATTTTGTTCCGAAATTAAAATAAAAATAAAATTTTAAAAGAAAACAACTCATATGAGGAGTTGTTTAAAATTTTTAATGATTTTTATATGCATATTTAAATAAAAATAATAACGTCAATCCTTTAATGACCCGAAAGACGCCACAAATGGGAATATAGTAAGGACACTTATATATAGGATGTACCGGCGGCGTATCCACCATGCCCTTATCATATTTCATTTGTCCCATCTTTCAATATCATTCTATCTTTCCAGTTATTGCGCACAACGTACTTATTACGTCTTTCATCCGAGGACTTGGATAATTACGTGTCGACCCATAATTACCCTTATCGTCGGATGGTCCACATAATTCGTCCCATTGTGTGGGTTTAAAAATATAATAAGTCCTTATGGGAAAACTTTAAAAATCAAGAACGACGAACTATACAGATCAAAATTTAAGAAAAATATAGAAACCAATCCTTAAGTTCAAGGATAAGCGAGAATATAAAATCATTGAAGTTTTAAAGATATCAACAATATACGCGAAACTCTTGAGATGTATGAAATACTTAGAATAACAGATGACATAAATTGAAATCATGAATTAATAAAGTTGAGAATAACATGTTAAGTAAACGTGACGTTGAACTTCAAATTATAAACACGTAAGTCGATAAGCATTAGATCCGAGAATAAGATAGAATAAACAAAGCTTTCGTAAAAGAATCAAGTAAGTTCTTGGAGTCAATAATAACTCTTAAACAATGAAAATTTTCAATAAATATATTATCGGTGCAATATTTGAGGTTAATAAATATTTGCAACTTCAAGATCAAAGCAAAACATTAACCTCAAATTGGTAAAACATTGAGAATAATCGAAATTTCAAGATCGAATTAAAAGGTTGATCTCAAAGTGGTACGACATTGGGATTATGAATAACAAAATGATCCAAACAAAATGTTGAGCGGCAATAGAACAACATGACCAAACAATTTGTGTAACAAAAATAAACTCAACATGTGTATAAACACGCTCATAGTCTCCAACTCCCACTAAAGGATTACGTTTATTAAAATCGGTTATAGACAACGAGACTGAAATATCAAAGTAAACCGATTCAAAATCCAATATGCATGAAAATAGTTCGCTAATTAACGAATAACCAAACTCGATATTAACTTCGTAAACAACCTTCGAAAGAAAACGATACGTAAAAATTATTTCGATAATATTCAACTGAATAATATATATATAATAGCATATCTGATAAGGAGGAAAGGAAATGAAAGATGGCTTATGATGCATGTCTTTTCAAAAATGGGTTTTGTGGTAAGAAAGCTATTATGGTGCGGTGGCATGGTTTACTAATCTGAAACTCGTTAGCGTTGACAAAGGAAAGGAAAAGAAATGATTGATGATATTGTTCGCGAAAATCGTTTGTAAAGTCGTGATGTTTAATCTTGCATATATACTTATCTAGTAAGAAAACTTTGGAAAAACTTTCGATGTAAGGGATTTCCGGTTGGGTGACGTTTTAAGAAAATAAAAGTCGTTAGATATAATAACTTGTTGATGGTAATATAGTAGCCTCACAGCTTAGGATTTGTTTTAAAGAGAAATATTTTATTCTATTTAAATAGTTTTATTGGAATAATAATAATAATAATAATAATAATAATAATAACAACAACAACAATGTTATTGTTAATAATAATAAAAAAATTAACCATTTGTCATAAAGTTCTTTTGAAGAAAATCAATTTGAATATATTTTGTATATTTCGTGAATATATATATATTAATTGACTATTTTAAAATAATAGAGATTTGAAATTTCGCTTAAAAGAGTGTTTATAAAACAGCTAAATGTGGGAAAAGTGTGCAAAAATTATAGACAGGTTTGAAAAGACTAGGCATTAAAGCTGAAAACGAACAAACTCTTAGAGGACAAGGAACGCGTGGTAAGGTTTGCATGGCGGAAACAAGTTAGGCCTTATAGCGGGTGTGCTTGGTTATTACCATGGTAACAGGCTTGAAGCACGACCATGAGGTAAGGCAGAAGGTGAGGGATAAATGGTTAGGAAACAGATCGTATGAATGAGGATGTTGTGTCGTGTATGTATAGTTATGACACAAAAGTTGATGAGTTGACCAAACTTAGCACCATTTGGAACATTTCGACATCACGGTAGCGGATTGGGGGAATCGTCCGTGTTATACAAAGAGTGGATTCTAGTGTAAATATCTTGGTTGGGTTGGGTTTGAGTATCCAAGGTTAGGTTGAGATTTACTTATAGCTTTGAGAAGGTTTGAAAATATTGTTTGTGGTTGGTAAGGATATCTTGGTTTGTCATGGTCGGGATTGCGAGGGCCAATTGCTTGATGATTTGGGTTGTTGTTTTGTGGGTTGAGTTTCGAGAGCAGCGTCGAGGAGAACGAGAAGGCATGAAGTGTGAACAATTCGCGTGATAATGGACGTAAATATGAAATTCATAACAAAATCAAAAGAAACGTTAAATGAGAGATTCCTAAAATCAGAATCCATCTATAAATACGTAGATAAATAAATAAGTATAATCGAATGAAACTAAATTTGAAATTGAAATCGAAGTGCTCCTGAGTCAATATTGATCTCGTAAATTTTCGAATAGAAATATATCAAATTTTGAAATAAAAAAAATATGGAATTAACACAAACCCAATATAAGTAATAAAATCGAATTGAATGTCGAGTGTTTATGTACTACCATAACTTTTCGAATTTTCAATTAAACTCTAATAAATGAACAAATTGAAAATCGACAATTCATGCATCACCATGACTTTTTGAATTCCCAATTTAAAACACACGAGAAAAAAAGCATTGAGGAATCGACTATTTATGTATCACCATGATTTTTCAAATTCTCAATTTAAAAACACACGAGAAACGAGTAATGAGAAATCGACTATTCATGTATCACCATGAATTTTCGAATTCTCAATTTAAAACACATGACTAAACGAGTATTGAAAAATCGACTATTCATGTATCACCATGATTTTTCGAATTCTCAATTTAAAAACACGAGAAAATGAGTATTGAGAAACGACTATTCATGTATCACCATGACTTTTCGAACTCAATTTAAAACACATGATTAAACGAATATTGAAAAATCGTTCCAACCAAAAAATCAAATTGAAAACGGTTTAAAATATGGATAGTTGGAGTGCCTATGGATTTCCATGGATTTTTCACCCAACTAAACATTTAAAATAATTTAAAAACACAATTTGAAAGTATAACCGTTTAGCCGGTTATGTTTACCACGCAACCGTTTAGCCGATTACGGATACCTCTTAAAGTTACAGTTATACGACATTTGTCATACCCCCATGCTTCAAGGTGAAGGAGCAAAACAAAACATGGGAATTCTTAAGGAGTTTCCCACAATAAAAGATAATCTACCAAAATAAAAGATTTGGAAAAATATTTTGAATGTGAGGCATAGCCTCGGAATTGGTGTTTGTGTGGACAGTAAATAAATAGGATAAATACAATTAAATAATTAATGTACGCAAGCTGTAAACAATTTATTAAATAGCACATAAGGCAGTTCAGATAAGCACGTGTAGGGTCCTATGCATATGTCTAGGACAATTTCTAACAACCTATCTTATAACCTTCGGCTTTGATACCAATATATCATACCCCAACCTCAGTTTCCATGTTTCACCAGCTGGACCAAGTTTCTCGTTTAAGCGTTTGGAAAACAGTTATGGGGATGTAAACTAGGGTAAATGTGTTGGTTGATAAAATGATTAAGTTATATAGAAAGATCACGAATTAGGGGTCTGGATTCGCTACGAGGTTCGTTTCCGTTTATTCAGTTTGATTTCGAGAAAAACGCGCACAATCTATCTAAATTGTCCGGATTTCTCACAAAAAGTTTGTCTTTACTTAATTAACCCGAAAATATACTTTTTGATCACTCTTGATGTTCTGATATTCCAACAGGTTCGCTAATCACAAACTCGTCGGTTTTTATTAGAATTGAACTTGTTTAGTATTCAAATTAGCATAATTAATTATCTGTTTCTCATTAATTTATGAAAATTTAGAAACTTATCAATTAAAATATGTAGATTTTTATAAAAATATTTATGAAATTCTTTACTGATTTAATAATTTACAAAAATTCATTTTATATGCTATATTTAGCCCAAAAATTGTCCGTTTATACCAAATGATTCCCAAAAAATCCACCAAAATTCCTGAGTGATCAAAACACTTTCCAAAACAACTTATAAAGATTCCAGAATCCAAAAACCTTTTCAAATACCTTTTTCGAGCCAAAGACGACTATGAAAATCTGAATGAACGCGAATGCACAAAACATACTTAGGGTTTTCCAATTGACCACAAATTTCATATGTGATTATAGTATATCAAATATGAGTTACCCACAAAATTTCATAAGTTTTTAAGCATTTTAACTATTTTTCCCAAATAAATACCCCAAATCGGTTATAAATTCGCCAAATATTCTCGGATGGTCGAAAAATTACCAAATTTGGACATCGACTCATTCATATGGTCTCTGATGTCCCTGAAAAATTGTATGGCCTAAAAATGTGCACATAACAACCTTAACCTAAACAGCCCGTAATCGAGCATTTCGGCATTACCTTTGCGTTTTTCGCCCGTTTTCGCTCTCAATCCAATTTCTTGGTTCTTGTGCTTCTACATAAGCTAAGTACAGGTCCTATATCATAAATCAAGCATGTATCATTAAGATACCAGCCATGAAAGTTAGGGTTTTGGTTATGGTTCTAAACTGATCTTTTGAACCGTAAAAACGTCGTTTAAACCCTCTAATCTGTGTTTATGACCAAACAAGATCATGATTCTGATTTCCTACTAGGTTTAGCATCAAAATATATTTTTGGATGATTTTAAAGAGTTTTACATGGTTAATCATGATTTTTACTAATCAAACCATCATCTTTATGCTTAAACCATGTTTAATCAAGTATAAAAAGAACAAATCAAGCCTTTACCTTAGGGTTTTTTATGTTGTAAGTGAAGGAGCAGCTTGTTTAGTTCCAAAATTTGATGGAAGAAGGTGTAAAAATATCTTTTACAATATATAAAAAAAAGAAAACAAAATAGTATAAAAAAAAGGTTTTCTTTTTCAACTTTGGCGGGTTGGGCTTGTGGGGCCCCCTTCGGGCCAAATTTTGTCCCGTTAGTCTCGTTTTGCATGCCCGAATGTGAAATCCCGAGCCCAAGTTTATTTCGGGTTTGTTTTTAGTGAGGAAAATATATCGGGTGCGACAAAAAGTGCGAAAACGATCGTTTTTCGGCCATTTTAGTGTAAATTTATAAAAACATACTATTTGTTTGTAATAATCGAAAATATTTTCACGAATCATTTAAAACATCCCCAAAAGGTGCTTGGTATTTTCAGCTTAACGGATGATACAATGCTGGTTTCGGAACTATCTTTCGCGTTTAAATCAATAGCGGGTAGTTAAACGAGCATATTTTTGTTTAACTAGTTTGCTATCGAACTAAGGCCATAATACTAATATGTTGGCTTATAATCAACATATATCACTTACAGATGGCCCCCCGGAATATCCGGGTCATAACCAGACCCGCTTGGTTATTCGTTTGTTCGATACGCAATAAGTGGTTAATCGCTTGTTCGATAAACGAATACTAAGGCATACTCGATTTTGTCGCGAATGTCACAGTTTTAACGAATGAGCTCATTTGTTAAAGTTTCAACAAATGTGGGCCATTTGTTACATGCTTATTCGTTCTGGGCTCATTCGTTATCAATACTCATTCGTTGTTTTTTCTCTAACATTCGTCAATTTCATAGAGAATGAGCGAACAATGGAACGGGATCCTATTCATCACTATTCATATGAATGAAGGGTTTAACATATGAAACCTCATTCGTTTACTGTTCTAACGAATGAGGGTGATTAATGTATTGAGGACATTCAATAAAGGAGTTAACGAATGTGGATGGATGTGGACGAATCCGCCACTGTTCTAGCGAAAGAGGAATGTAACGTATGAGGAGTGAAAAAAAGAGTATTTTAGGAAAATTTTCTTAAAACGAAATTTTTCGGGGATATTTCAAATGTGCGGGACACTCTTCTTGCATATTTTGATGATATGTTTTCCGGCCGACTTTTCACGCATATCGAAGGGCCGAGGTGGGTACCCGATTAAGTTAACGAGAAATTTATTGAAGAATTTAGAAGATTTGTTCAAGACCTTGCCGAATTTGTCAAGAATAGGGGGAGATAAAAACTTCAAAGAGTTTAAACGATTGGTATCTTTCCTACATTTGCAAGGATTTCTTGAAAAATTACTGCAATTTGGGTGGTAATATGTGATTGCAAAACTATGTTTGACCGAGTTCAAGACTGTGTTTGTTCTTCGATTGGTGATTGATTTGTTCAAGATTGAAACCTGACTATGTGGGATACGAGTGTCTGTCCGTTTACTTCTTTCTGAGGGACTTTGATCCTGACAATGTTGGCTAGGAGTATTCGGCAGATTGCTTCTGTTGATAGGGACAATTCTTGAAAGGGTTGAACTTGTTGAGGAATATACGGGTCTTGTTATTGGATTTAAGAATCTGATCGTTCAGGATTGATTAACGAAGGTTGGAACTCTGAATCATATGCCCAAAATAGTAGCGCATCCTAACGAACGGGATACCGAAAACTTCAAAGAGTGATAATTTGGGATAGACGTTATCGAGAGAGTGAAGACCGATGTGAAAGATATTGAATGATCGGATTGTTCATGAAGATGTGTGACGAGATCAAACGTAAAGATATTTTTACTTTACCAGTGCGACAGATAGCCGATGACTTGATGCTGATTGATTCGTTTGATTGAACCATATCATACGCCAGTTGGATGATCGGGATGATTACCTAGACATGCTTATTTGAGGGGGAGATCTGATACGAGTAGCTATAAGCTATTGGTTTGCTTACAACGAGTTATTTTTTGTTTGTTTGCACAAGCCCGAGAATCATCAGTCAAGGGGGAGTTAAAGTATTACGGCTGATGATTTGCAGTTAAAGTATTCACGGTTAAAGTATTCAACTTTAACGTATTCGTCGTTAACGTATTCGACGTTAACGTATTCATCGCTAAAGTATTCGACGTTAATGTATTTGAGGCTAAAGTATTGGATGCTAAAGTGCTAGAAAGCATTCGACAGCTATGGAAAAGGGGGAGTCTGTTAGTGCACAAATTTGGTGTCCGCAGCTGTTCGAATAGGCTAGGGGTAGTTTAGTATTTACATATAATGTATAAAGGCTCATTCGCTAAGTATGTTGAATGAGGCCTCATTCGTTAAAGACTAGAGCTATTCGTGAAGGTATACCCATTCGCTAAGGGTGTTTAGCTAATGGAGGGTCATTAGTTATGGGGAAGCCTCATTCGTTAGTACTGTTCTAACGAATGAGAGGCCTCATTCGTTAATACAGATAACGAGTGAGACCTGCCTATATATAGGTCTTCCATAACGAATTACCTAGAGGTCCGTGCTAATTTATCCTCATGTAACGTTATGCTGTCGGATTCTCCCTAGACCTCCTTAATGTATTCATCATCCATTATATGTATTAATCCATTAATGTATTGATAAACACGAATCACGTATCGGTATTGCGACTAGATCCGAGGCTCGAATAGCGTATTCTCAGTTAGGAAACATAATGTAAACTTATATTATCTTACATAATATGATATTGGAGGAAACCAAGACGAGTACAACGATGAGCCAGAGCCGATCTCAACACTAAACAATGATGAGAAACTTGCTAGTTTATTAAGAACATGAAACGAGAAACACATCACAATCTTCGATCAGATTTGATTGAACATCTTTGGAGGAGCAAACAAAATAATGGCAACGACTAAAATAGTTGTAACTTTTTAAAAAATTTTGTTTTATATGTTTCTAAATTTAATTTTGTTTTTTTATTATTATATTTTATTATGTTGGTTTTTTGTTTTATGAAAAAAAAAGGTTTAAAGCCCCTCGGGACTTCAAACCATAAAGGGGCATTATTTTTAGGGCTTTAAAGTCCCCCCCCCCCAGCATCTACTTGGCGATGATGTGGCACTGTGGATGGACTTTAAAGCCCCTACTATAGCGAACAGTTATTTACAACTAAAGACATGTCTGTGTCGGTGATTAAATCGCCAATGTCAAATTTAGAAAAAAAATAAAAAAAATAAACACAATCGGCAAATAAACCTAAAGCACTAAAGCACTTGGGTATACTCAAACGCAAAAACATTCGGGGTAGGTACCCGAGAAATACATACCACCATACCCGTAAATAGATGTGGCAATATGGGTAGGTTGGGTTGGATTTGGGTGATGGGTTAGAATGGATTTGGGTGATGGGTTAGAATGGATTTGAGTTAAGATGGGTATGGATCATGATGGATTATTAAAATAGAGGGTTAGAATGGGTATAGGTCAAGATGGGTAAATTTAATCCATCTTGACCCAAGTAAAGGTTAAAATGCAAAGGGTTTAAAAAACCACTCAAAAAAATATTCAAAAAATTTAATAAAAAATTAATAACTCAAAATATAAATCAAAAACGCAAAAACTAAAATAACTAAAATGTCTCCCCCGTAGTCCTTGTTCATTAAAAAAAAAAAACTCGGTTTCGTTTCGGTTCAGGTTCGTTTTTTTTTTGTTCATCTTTGTTTTTTTCGTTTCGGTATCTATTCGGTTTCAATGTCTTCAGTTTTTGTTAGGTTTCGATTTCTCGATTTTATTCGGTTTAGGATGGGTATGGGTCAAGATGGGTAAAGTTAGCCCATCTTGAACTAAGTAAAGGTTAAAATACAAAGGGTTTCAAAAAACCCTCAAAAAATATTCAAAAAATTTAATAAAAAATAATAACTCAAAATATAAATCGAGAATGCAAAAAGTAAAATAACTAAAAATGTTTCCTTCGTCTTCCTCGTTCATTAAAAAGAAACTCGGTTTTGTCTCGGTTCATGTTCGTTTTTTTCAGTTTTTTTCGCTTCGGTTTTGCTTTTTTTTCATTTCGGTTGGTTTCGATATATGTTCGGTTTTAGTCATTTCGGTTTTGATTTTTCGGTTTCTATTCGGTTGCGTGGGTTTTGTTTGAAATAAAATTTGATAAAGCTTGTTTTATTCCATTCTAACCCATAAACAAGGATATTCTAACCTATAACCAAAAGTCACTAGCATTTTCCCAATCAATCTTGACCTTCTTGCAAAATTCTTTTGACTCATCTGACCTATTCCAATTTTAAAAGTTATCCTAACTGACCCAAAACAACCTATTTGGATTTGTTTTGCCACCCTTACCCGTAAACATTTTATTTCATTTGCACTTGGGTAGTAGAATAATATATTAATCATCTGCCTACTTTTAGTTTTGTATTCCTAATTTCCTTGAAAGAGTAAAAAATGTAAATGGAAATCAGAATTTACAATTTTTAAGAAACTAACTACCTAACTGGTATATCTGAGACAAGCATGTATACTTAAATCTTGGCACACAATAGGCAATTGGGTATCTAACGAATTTGGTACACGGCGTTACATTCGGTTATATGATTGTAATTATCAGCCCCTTCTCAACTTCATTCCTTTGTTATCCCTGACCACTGTTTTACCTAGCGTGTTGTAACAGGGCAACTCGCTAAACCCTGGGTAGTAGTAAACCTCAAGCGTTGTCGGTTCTAAGCGTTGAGGCGGTAAATTGACGCAAATTCTGTCGTTTAGATTACGTGTGTTAATGTACCGAAACTAAAACCAAAAATAAAACAAAAAATTATAAAAATTGAGGTGGAACAATGGGATGGCACCGGTCGATAAAGTCGAGCATTGGTAAAACCCCGACCGTTGTCGATCTCGAGTGTTGAGGCAGTGAGTTTATGCAAATTCAGTCTGTTTTCATCACGTTCGTTACAGTACCGGAACTAAATAAAAATAGGCATTCAGTCGGTTCTCGTTATGCTCGTTATCGTACTAGAACTAAAACAAGCGCGGTGAGTCTATGCGAATTCAGTCGGTTTCTGTCATATTCATTATGGTACCTGAACTAAAACAACACAAAAGAAAAAAAATTGGCATTCGGTTGGTTTTCTTACGTTCGTTACGAACCAGATATTAAAAAAACAAAAAAAAATGTCTTGACAAATAAAGTAGGTATATTGGTTTTTAATAGTCCCAACTATTGTCTTTTGGTCACTGCTGGTCCCAACTAATGAATTGGCTACTGATGGTCCAAACTTTTAAAGTATTTGTTCCTAATGGTCCGCGACAAACAGAATCTTAACGTCATTAGTTTCAGGTCGTCGGAAAAACATTTTTGGCCGGAAAATTCAAATTTGTTGCCGAAAAACACCACATGAACACCGCAACCACCGTTAATTGACCCACCGCTAACCAACTACCACCAGTTGAGCACCGTCAACCGATTCCATCGATGGTTCTAAGGTTTCCGGTGACCGCAATAATTGGGGCTTTTACTAGAAAAAGGTTCCCAAAGATCCGATACGAAGTTACCAAGATGTTTGGAACAAAAATGTTGAGTTTTCCGGCCAAAACCGTTTTTTCGGCGACCTGAACTAACGACGTTAGGATTCTGTTAGTCACGGACCGTTAGAAACAAATACTTTAAAAGTTGGGACCATTAGTAGCCAATTCATTAGTTGGGACCATAAGTGACCAAAAGACAATAGTTGGGATCATTAAAAACCAATAAACCAATAAAGTACGATAAAATTGGCCTAACAAGGGTTTTACAGCACCAAATCTCATAATTGTTATTATTAGTAATGGTAGTTGTAATGTTGGATAGTAATAAACCAAACAAATCAATAAGTGTTTCTGATAATCATCCAATAGTTCAGGGTGAAACTGATACGATCATACAAACTCCTATTTGAATTAATAGCGGTTATATAAAATCTTGCAGATAAGTTACATATTTAAATATCATTATTTGTTTATTTTTAATTGTGTTTGATTTGGATTTGAAGTCTTCCTTTGTTCCTATTTAATGTTTAAATGTTTTCATAATAATAAGAAATAACTATTATTTTGAATCTATTTTCTCTTTCTTTTTTGTTCTTGGAGCCTAACCCACTCTACGGGTGTATCAGGAGATTGACGTTCTCTTTTGTTCTTGGAGCCTAACCTACTCTACGGGTGTATTGAGAGATTGATTAACTATTTTATTCTATAGAGTGGATTAGGCTCCAAAAACAAAAGAGAAAAAGAGTAAATAAACTCAAAAAAACAATTATTTTTTATTCATTATGAAAGCATCTAAAGATTAAATAGAAACAAAATTAATCCAAATAGGAGTTTGCATCATAAATTCTTAAATTACTTTATTATTCACTTCATGGCATGCTGATGAGACGTAACGTAGCCCGCGTTTAAATAAGCCCAAAAAGCGGCATGTTAATTGAACCGCATATAAGAAAAGCAACCCAGTAAGTTTAGTAAATTTTTATGAGTATATTTAATAGTTAAATACTTGTAAAAGAGACGAGAGTGATAAAACAATAATAATTTTTTTTGAACTGCAGATAATCTCATGTGTAAACCTATCATGTTCTGAGCTATGTTCAAGGTCGACTCAATTTTCGTGAGACCGTTACCCTCTGATGCGTGGGAACCGAATGAAATCCATTAACCCTCTCTCCCTGTCGAGTTTGAATCTAGAATTAAAGCTCTGATTCGTCCATTCAACCATATATTCGTATAACTGACCCAAGTGAGAATTGAACATGTATTTCTACTAGGAATGGCAAGCCTCTTACTATAAACAATGATAATTAGTTTAGATTGGAATGGTATTAGACCATCACTAATAAGAAACTTAGACTACATCTAAAACCATGTCTAGTCAGCTGTCACATCAGAAAAACACTTATTTTTTAAAATCTCCAAAAACCTTCACAATATGAACAATTGAACACCCAAAAACATTTCCACATTATCACCACCTTTTATATTTATTATAATTTATAATATATATGTATTCTTTAAGTATAAAACCCGACCTATGGCCTACCCATATTCCCTTCTCTGCACACATAAGTATTTATAAGATTCTTTGAGAAGAATTTGTCATTCAAAAACTTCTTTAAGAATTTGACACTCTAATAGCTTTACGGATAAAAAATCTCCACATAACATGTAAAAATATCTAAAAATCCTTTATTGGGATGGTCTTAAACATGTTTCTCATTCCTCATAAACATCTTATCAAAATAGTTTAAAAGCGAAAATATAAAGAATGAAAAACACAATATTCAATAGAAAAAAAAAACATACTACAATTAAACTTGAAATCCCCGTTGATATATGGCTATGATTGCTTCCTTACGATCCTTGAATATACCCCGGGTCGTCGGATCTGGATTCGAGAGATCCTTCTAGAAGAATTGAAATTTCCTTTCGACTTTTCGGTCAAACTGATTTTTGTTTTTATATTCTTCATGCATTTTGTGCATTTGTTTTATTTTTCCAATTTTGAATCCTTTTTAAACGTGACGAGTTCAGCAAGGTTAAGGTCCCAGCGTTCAAAGTGCAATTTCAGATTGGCTGGGCGAGGTAACTCCTCTAGTTCATCAAAACCAAAATTAGACTGGTTTAAGTTTACTAGAGAACGAGCAACCAACACAGCTTAAGACAAAGTTGATTCGGCCGAACTAGATGTAATTTTGGATTGTTTGGACGCTTGGGATAAAGGTGGCGGGACAACCCTCCACTTTGATGATTTTATGCATATTGCTTCCAAGCTTCTACCAACGCACAATAGTGCCCTCTTTCAGCTCTATATTGCTCTTGAGACAACCTTCCACGTCGGCATCGTTTGCACTGCTTTGTCTATAGTTGTTTGCAAGGCGGTTGTATGTGTTGTCCGCATTACACCCCGGCCCATTGTAGTAAAACGATTATCACGGATATGCACCCAAAAGCATTCCTATCTTGAGAATTACTGTCACACCCCAACTTACGGCGGAATATGCCGGGGCGCGACATAATTGTATCATAACTCAAAAAACACTAATGTAAAATACACGTGTCAATATCTAAATTTTTTATTTCATATATCAAGTACACAAAATCACAAACATTGTCTCGAAATAAATAAACATTACAACTAAAAATATTAGAAATAAAGTTCATCATTTTTCATCATGAATCCTAAGGTCCAATCTACTCTTTAATCTCTTGTTTCTTCATCCAAAAAGCTACCTGCACCACGCGTGAAAATACATAGTTTGTCAACATAAAGTTGAGCAAGTAATCACGGTTTTTGAATACATATAATATTGAAAATGACAATTCCTTGCGATAAATATGAACTACTACAACTAGCATAACAATAAATATAAAAATTGTCTTTTCACTCGAATCACATAGATAACGAGCTACTCTGACGGCGTATGATCATACTAATGAGGATGAGGATGAGGGTGAGATAAGAGGAATATGATTGAAGATGACTGGTCGTATCATGATGCAGTTTCTTAGAGGACCATGAAGTTTGACCGAGGTGGAGAAAGCTTTACTTGGGCAGCTGATTAGATCACATAGGAGAGTGTCTTGAGTGAAAACTCAAGTGTAAAGTTTGTATAATTATTCCATTTTTGAGTCTTGTCGCGTCACTAACGTAGATTTTTGTAGTTCTTCTTTGTTTTTGTTTTTAAGTTTTGCAGGTTTTGAGCTAGAAAATTGACCCCATGAAAGTTTAATGCAAAATTCAAGTGTGGGGATGGAGCAGCAGGAGCCGTATACTTTTATTTGTCTGTTTGCTGCAATTATTTATATTATATGTTGTTTTTGGTTGGTTGGTCCGGTTCCATACTTTGAATGATTTATATCTATCGAGGTTGATAAGATGAGTTTTAGATATTGTTTTTGTTGTTGCCGCTTCCGCTCGTGTACGAGAGAAAAAGTTGATACTGGTTGTGGAGCAAGTTCGGAGATGGAGGGCAGCTTTGGAGAAAGACTTTTGCATCATATCGTCATTCGCATATTACCAGCTAAGTCTTTTCCATTATTTATCTTGCTTGTTTGTTTTTTATTTTTGCTGTTATTTTTTTTTAGGTTATTAGTTTTTTTGAATTCCGATTTATTTTATCTTTTCGTCCTTATCGTTGCATTGAGGACAATGCAACATTTAAGTGTGAGGATAGGACACTTGAGTTTTATTTAAAAATTGAAAAAATTTTGAAAAAATATGTCTCTTGATTTTGTTTCTTTTTGCATTTAAATGGGAAATGAGGATATTTATCGAGAATCGGTTTTTCAAACTACTAATAATATGAGATAATATTAAAGAAGACGTACTTAACTTGGGATGTGTCGGTAAGCCCAACTAGTCTTGAAAGGTTTTCCACTGCATATTCTTAATAAACCTAATTAATCTTAGATTTTGTGGATTCACATCCTAGGGGGGACAGTGAAGCTGAAATTCGATAAAGTATAGGGAGTATTACTATAAGCTGATTACCCTAAGGTGGTGAGAATTGAATGCACTTTAAAAATAGCAAGCCACTCCGTTTTATGAAAATAAATAAAGAGTGGTGGCTCCCGCAAATGTCCAATTTTTATACGAGCTTAGAATTTAGTTATATATTTTTAGGTAAAAGATGCCTAAGTGCACAATAAAAAATTAAAAATAAAAAAAATTAAATATAAATATTCCAAAAGTTGATCTGAAAAAGAAAAAGTGAGAAGAGAAAGTAATGAAAAATGCCAAAGAAGCATTCTTAAAAATAGAAAAAGAGGCCAAAGGGCACATACTAGACGAGACTGAGAGTTTACGTGTTACCAAGGGGATGGCGACTCTGAGGATACACTATTGGGGCTCGAGGTTTTTAGTCAATAAATATTTTTTTAGGAATATATAGGACAAAGTCCAATAATATTTAGGGCATGCTCGTACGGCCTCATTTGACCTATCATCCATTAATTCCATCTAAGTGCATTTTCTTCTTACCATTAAAGGGTTATTATCTTATAGTGATATGTTGAACCAGTTTGCTTCAACTCGATTATTTTTAATTTTCTTTACTATGCTTGAGATGGGTTAGGTGGATCTTAACTCCAAAGGAGTGAGACCCATAGGTTTTTGATATCACATGAACTTAAATGCTTAATGTGCATGGGGGCTTGATAGGCTGGTGGCTGGGTTTAAGTGGACAACAATATCGGCAATCGCAGTTTTTACGTTTATCTGAGTTTTAAGATAACCTAATCTGTTTTTAAGACTATATTTCTCTAATGCTGATTCCATTGCATTTAGACTTTTTTCAGGGACGAAAAACAGATAAGTGTGGAGATATTTGATATAAGGCTAAATATATATTAATCCCTTGTATATTTTAATTAATATTTTATTAATTATGTTTGGATTCTCGTAAGATTTGTATACTACTAACATGGTTTTATGCTTTAGGTTTCGGGTTTTTATTTCGGTGAAAAGAGGGTGAAAAACTAGCAAACACAAGCCGAACCGGAGAACTGACGCATCAGGAAACGAACCGGACCGAACCCGGAGTGAACCGGACCAAACGAGGTGGACCAGCCCCCCCCCCCAGGCCGGAGCACCGCGCGGCCAAGGGGAAGAGGACCGTTGCGCGGCACGGCGGATGTAAATGGCGGTGTCAGTTTCCAGAACTTCGTTTTTAACCGTCTTAACCTATTTTTGGACCCCCTGTTGCCTATATAAAGACCCCTAATCTCACCATTAATAATATCTTGAAGTTCCAGACGAATTTGGTGAGTTTCGAGGCGTCCGAGGCGAGTTTCCGGCAGCTTTGGGGTCGAGGAATCAGCCGGCGAAGTGCTTATCGTTGAAGGACGAAGACTCCGGGTTTTATCGCCTTAATTCTTCCGTTCTTATTTATTTTCGCCATGATTTTGTTTAGTATTGTTTTGTTTTATTTTAAGATGCTAGGCTAAACGTTATAGACTGCCTAGGCTTATAATGAACCTACTTTGACGTTTTTTTTTTATTTGGGATTTATTTGCGTTATGGTTTTTATGGTTTAGTAAAAGGTTTACTTATATTAAATTGATGCGTATGGATATTTAGGATTGTTTGATTAATTTTTATTATTCCATAGTTGCCTTGATTATTGTTTGTCATTATGATAGGTTGCTATTAGGTCAATTACTTTGTGTTTTTGATTATTTTGTGATTGATTTCAAATAAGATCATAGGAATAATACTGTTTAATCAAATAAACCTAAGTGTGCTGCTAACCTAAATAGTTGTAAGATGCTAGGTTATTGATAGGTCTTTGTTGATCAGGATTGCTAGATTTAGTTCTTCGTAAGGACTCCGTCTAGGTTTGATTGATTAACTTTGTCTATCGAATCAATTTGATATATTAAACTGCCTTTGATTTCCGCGCTGTAAGGTAGGATTTCGTATAAAGGAACTATATTATAAACAATTGGGTGACCGTAAGCGAACTTGAATTTTAATACTGGTATGCGTTAAAACTTGTTAGAAATCCATAGGTTTTCTCTTGAGAAGGGTCAGGGGCTCTATTTAGTTTTTCTTTTAAGTGTCTATTTTACGATCCCTGTCCATAACTAAATATTTTCCCGAGTAAATTCATTACTAAAATTTAGGGGAGTCTAGCCTAGGTAGTTTTCTCATCATCATCTTATTTTCATAACAAACTTTGTTTTCGTTTAATTTACTTGTTTTCTTAATTAGTTTTAATTATAGTATTAATTTAGTATTTTAAATAAAAACCTCTAAACAAATATAAATAATAAGTCGTGTTTTGTAGTCGAGTCTAATTAGCTAGTAAACATAATTTAAAGAGTCTCGTGGGTTCGATATCCGGACTTACTTAGCTGTACTAGAGTCGACCGGTTCACTTGCTAGTTAGTAGTTTAGTTAAGTTTAAGAGTCTAGAATTTATTACTTAGTGTCTAGATTAGCGTAATTTTAGTTAATAATATTAAACTACTTCAAGCACATCACGAATCATCCTCAAGGAGAGGGGTGGTAAAAGGTGGGAATTCTTAAGGAATTTCCCGATTTAAAAATCGTCCTAAAATTTTGAAAAATGATTTTGAGGCATAGCCTCGGAAAAAGTGTGTGCTTTCATGTATAATTGTGTATAAGATAAACAATTAAATAAATTAAGCTATGTACAAAAATTTAAACAAGTATGGTGCACACGTATAGAGACCCTAAGCATGCTACTAGGCCGTTACGTCTAACCAACTATCTTATAGCCTTCGTCTCTGATACCAATCTGTCACACCCCAACTTATGGTGGAATATGCCGGGGCGCGACATAATTGTATCATAGCTCAAAAGACATTAATGTAAAATACACGTGTCAATATGTAAATTCTTTATTTCATATATCAAGTACACAAAATCACAAACATTGTCTCGAAATAAATAAACATTACAACTAAAAATATTAGAAATAAAGTTCATCATTTTTCATCATGAATTTTAAGGTCCAATCTACTCTTTAATCTCTTGTTTCTTCATCCCAAAAAGCTACCTGCATCATTCGTGAAAATACATAGTTTGTCAACATAAAGTTGAGCAAGTAATCACGGTTTTTGAATACATATGATATTGAAAATGACAATTCCTTGCGATAAATATGAACTACTACAACTAGCATAACAATAAATATAAAAATTGTCTTTTCACTCGAATCACATAGATAACGAGCTACTCTGACGGCGTATGATCATACTAATGAGGATGAGGATGAGATACCAACCACCAAAACATAAAATAATCACATAGTCACATTTGCACGTATAACTAATTGAGCAATATCATATAACGCAAATAATTGAATTGTAATGGAATAAAATGATTGAGTTGTGAACGCATAACGCCTCCAAAATATAAAACGGTAAAAAGGGGGATGTGAATTACTTAACTTATCGGTTGGAATGAGTGTTGATACCATGATATGTAAGACCTCGAATCCCGGGAATTCTACAGTTGATAATCATACCTGAAATTCTCAAAAATTTAAAACCAAACAAGTTCATCTTATTAAAATCAGTTCAGAGTAATTAAACAGCGGAATAATAAACATCAAAATTTCCAAAAACCAGGAAAAGTGCCCAAAACCAAAATTTAAATGCTTGTTGTAATAAATTAAAAGAAACAGTTTGCGTTATTAATTCTTCGACTAGTTGTGCCTTCAACCGTTCGAGTAGTCTCTAGCACGTCCAAGAGGTAATCTCCAATCCTCAACCTGAATGTCAATCTAACATACACACAAAGTCCGCTTCAGTTGAGTGAGTTCAGGTTTTCAATAAGTAACATTCATTAAACAATTTAATTCCATAGATATAAAAATGTTGGAGAAAATCATAAGTAAATAGATATATAACTTTTCTTGGTCAAATCATAAGTCAATAAAATCATAAATAACTTTTCTTAATCAAATCATAAATAAATAAAATAATAAGTATCTTTTCTTGATCAAACACGCAACACGAGCCTCCTTACCTGGGTCTTCTTCAAGTAATATATTTGACCCGGTCGCGGTTTAACAAAACCGAAAATCACGCAACGCGTGCCTCCTCACCCCGGGTCATCCCCAAGTAATATATTTGACTCGGTCACCGTTTAACATACCTAAACACGTGATACGGGCCTCCTCACCCCAGGTCTTCCCCAAGTAATATATTTGACCCGACCACGGTTCAACAGAACGGCGGGCCTCCTCACCCCGGGTCATCCCCACGTAATATATTCGACCCGCCGGGACATAAACATGCAACACAGGCCTCCTCACCCCGGGTCTTCCCCGAGTAATATATTTGACCGGTCACAGTTTACCAACACATACACATTCACATACACACTTATAAACATCTAACTCAAACATTCAACCAAACCATATCATCACGTTAAATCCATAAATAATGGATAATATAGGAATCAATATTAGGCCTAATAGTATTCTCGAGCCTAGACCATAAATAATATATATAACCTTAAGGAATATAAGACCATAAACGAGTCTAAAATATCCTAGGGCATAAAATATAAATCACATATATTTTCATAAATCCACATATACGAAAGAGGCTATATACTACCATCCAAATAGTTGTAACAAGTAAAATTGGGTAAAATTGTAATACGGTGTGTATGCTAGCCCAAAACGTAAAAAGATTAAAAAGGAGCATCATGAACTCACCTGACACAAGGCACGAATTCACCACAAGCTAGAGGGCCCCTAAGTATCCCCACAACTCAAACGCCTGTCGGTTAACATACAATCAATACTAACGACACCGAAAGGACTCATTTATCCTACGAGACGTTCTAACACGGTTCGAGTTACCTAAAGCCTCGACCTCATCAAACTCAATCATAAAATCCCCCGGGGCCTTACATTTACCAACACGACCCTTAGATACTACCGGGAATAAAGAATTCCCAAATTACCCCCGTAAGCACTAGGTGATACTAACAAGCGCGTTTAAGAGTTGTTTAGGAGATTAACATCCAACTCAGCCCCGTGTGGACCCATTATGATAAATTCACAGCCAACGAGTCCACACAACGCTACACGAGTCGAATGGTTCGGTAATTCGCAAGTACAACGCACTAACTATTCAATAAACGCGAATACGCGTTGTACCGACCCATTGAGTAACCGACAACCAATTCAGCCCCATTACTTATAAAAACAATTTTCCAACAGCCCGTACATCAAACCGAGGTCCCCCGAACTGAATTGGTCATTAATTACTTCAACACTCGCGTTAAACGCAACAATTCACTATTCTAAACAACCGAATCCTAACTTTCAATCTACCACTAGTTGACCAATCAAACGAGCACCAAAGTGCATGATACAAAAGTATATTATATTAGACATACCTAGGAAGATTATGGAGCAAAACCTCACTTAAAACAGCCCTGAAAGGTACTCGAATGGACAGCCACCGGTTAAGCCTAAAACAAACGAATAGATCAATAACGAGTATAACGTGCAGATTTTAGCATGTAAAGATGTATTTTATTACATAGGAAAACCATAGAAATAAATTATCAAATTTTTACCAGAGTTGCATAAATGTATTAGATTTATAAAAATATTTTTATTATATTTTTCCATTGGACACAAAAATCATAAAAATTCTTCCAACACAAAAAGGTGTGTGCAACTATTTCAGTGCGTAACAAAATGGTTTATTTTTATAAAAATAATTACCCAACCAAATTAAACGATTCCAATTGGGTTTGTTTCCTAACTCAAAATACTAAGTTCCAGAATTAGAACCAACCAATTTGGACTTGTCGAAAAAGAGTTATGATGTCGGGAATACAGACCGGAATCCGTCATCCCGAATCAGCTTTGATACTCGATCTTATAAAATCATAAAAACCATTCAAATCTTGTCCAAAAATTACATATTATACCTTTCTGGAAACTAGACTCAAATTAGAACAACATAGAAACAAGAATCAATCAAAAAAATTAAATTTTCATTGAGTTACAGACCGAACAATAAACGTGTACGAATCTGTCAGAAACTGCTATAATCAAAACTCAACCCTAACGTATTCAACAAAGGGTTTAATGGTGAAAAATAGTTATATTAACATTATACTAACCTTGAATTGGATTTTGGCACCTCGGGAATGGCTGGAAAAAGGAAAAAATGCAGGTATGGGGCTGGTAGAGAAGAGAGGCAAGGTTAGGGTTAATTATTATAAAATGTTACACTTAGACCCTCGAACGTGTAAAACGAGATGTCTTGAGCCAAAAGATTAATTAAAATGAATTTCGAGGATGTCTAGAAGGTCATTTAAGATGCCAAATCGGGTCTCGGTTAATGCTCAAACTCTACAAGGCTTACTTTCTTATTAACGAAATTTAATGGGCGTTACATGATAAAAAGTTAAGGTAGCAACGGTTATGCTTCTCGAGATACGTCAATAAAAACGCCCTAATTGTTAACGACAAAATTATTTAATAAGCAAACAATTAATGAGGTTTATAACGGATTTGCGATTTGATGGT
Source organism: Bidens hawaiensis (assembly GCF_021521415.1). NCBI lineage: Eukaryota > Viridiplantae > Streptophyta > Magnoliopsida > Asterales > Asteraceae > Bidens > Bidens hawaiensis. Next base: position 128,619 of record NW_027494776.1, on the reverse strand, counting down.
GTTTTGAGATTTAAGATCTATTAGTTTAATTGTTAAAATAAATTTGGAGATTATTATATATATTGACGGTTTGTATTTTATTTTTATTATTTTTATTATTATTATTATTATTATTATTAGATAATTAGAACAAGTGAACATTATATAATATTTGTATTTTGATGAGGAAACATTGTGTATAATATCTATCTATATGTATTTATTTATAAATAATCATTATAAATAAAAAAACAATATTAATTATTTATAAGTAACTAAACATTAAATAATATCTATCTATATTAATTAATACATATATATACATTAACGGAAAAAGTTAAAAGGAACTTGATTTTTTGGAACTCTAAGATAGTTCGGTTTGTTAAGCGAATGGTAAAAAAATATATTAGTTAATTAATCTTTCTTATTAATTAAAAAAAATAAAGGGAGGAAAAAATAACAAACAAAAATTAATAAATAAAGAAAACCGGGTTAGGGGGGTTCGAACCCGTGCCCTGACCGGTTCTGGGATCTCACACCTTACACACCAGCCATTGGGTTGGTTTGTTACTTTGCGATTAAATCAGGTGTAAAAATACATAAGCAGACAACGAAACAAGAACCCCACTTCAAATATGAACCCTAGATCATCAAATCGGTTCAATTGGTTCTTGTTCGTTTAAATTGTTTTAGGGTTTATGTTAATTGAGTACAAACGAGTAATTAACATATTTCAATTACCGATGTTGATGATGAACCAGAGGAAGACGATGGTTTGGGCTTCACGACTTCAACTCGAGGGCGATAAGGGTTAGATTGGCTTTATACGTTGCAATTGAATTAGGGTTTACAGTCGTGATGGTGAGGAGATTATGTGGTGGGATTTAATTGAGTTTTAGTCAAGTATATATTGTGATTTAGGGTCGGCTAAGCCGCGGATTGTTCTTGAATGAATTAGCTGTCATTTGATCTTCGTTTTCTATAATTAAAGTGTCGGTTGGACACGTTTTTGTAATATGATGTGTTGTAAAACACCCGTATTTTCCGCACGTTTTATCTACGTATTATATCATATTTTATATGTTTTAACTCCTTTTAGATAGGTTTTACATACATTTATTAATCTTGTAGGTTTTGGGTGAAAGAAAGAAGAAAACCGGGACTTTTCGAGCATTCTACGAGCCTTTTTACGCATACAAGTTCAAGACAAAGCTCAAGGCCCGACCCGTATGCATCATGGAGGCCCAAGACCATATTATATTATAACATAAAAAAAAATAAAAAACCCTAAGCACACAGCTAGGCTGCGATCGGAACAGGCAGCAAAAAGGAGGAAGAATAAAAAGTTTTTTCGGCTTAGGGTTTGATCGTGTGACGGCTAGGGAAGGAAGAACAAGCAAGAACCAAGCCTCGGGAAGATTTTACGTCAGTTTTACAGCAGCAAAGAGCACCCGGATACCATCTCATATCCTTTCTTTCAACTATTGTTCATCAATCTTTCTTATACTTGTTGAATTGTTAACTAGTATTGCAATTGCTTTAAGGATTAAGTTGTTATTGGTTAGTATTGATTGTTGGATGAATATTATGATGATTGGTATGAGTTTAATGATGATTATGTAAAGTGTTTGCTGCTGTCTAAAAAATATGCTCGGCTAATCTTGTTAGTTCTACCTAGGAATGATGATTCTTGTTAGGTTTTGATGAGCTTGTTGGATTGTTTAATTGATAGACTTGAATTGTTATTGTAAAGTTTGATTTAGACATGAAATAGGTTGTGTTTAGTGGCTGGAAATTATATCAATTTATTGCATAAACCCCGTGTGTTGATTGATTAGTTTTGTATTGATTGATCAGTGCATTGTTTGATTCTAGACTTTGTGTTTAGGGTTTGTTTGCGGTAGGAACAACCGTAGGGTTTTGTTGCATGATTAATTGGATTAAGTACAGCGGTTAGACACCTTCTTTGATACCGAGAGGTGATAGGAAGTTAGGGTTGTCTCATAGCCTTTGCATGCTAGAATAAGGATTGCGTGAGAGCGAGTTCGTTTCTTGTCAGGTTTAGGTGTTTTGAGCGACTAGTTGATCTATTTTGGTTTAAGTTAAATTGTTCCTCTATCCTTGGTTGTGTAGTATTCATTTCCATTAGGGTCGAGTTTTGGTGAGACCGAGAGGTGATCTAGCATTAGAACACGTTAGCAATTGTTTCCCGGTTTGGTCGTTTTAGCCGATTTTGAGTAGTCAGGGTTTGTTGTGTGAGACCGAGAGGTAATCCAGTGAGCCCGAGCGATCCTTAGTCGTGTCATCTTTAGGGACCGGTGTTTAGGTATCATTCAATCCATTATCTTGTTAGGACTACAATTTGATTCAGACCTAGGTAGGCGTTTTTCTCCATCCGAAGTCAACTCAGTTAGTTTGTCGTTAAGTTTTCTATTTTTGTTAAGTTTTGTCAGTCAGTCTAGTTAGTTTAGTTAAGTAATTAAAAATCAAAAAATATATTAATTATTATTCTAAGGTAGGTCTTGGCTAGGGTTAGTAATCGTTAGCGTCTTACGTGCCCACGTGTTCGATACTCGGACTTCCTAGTTCTATACTACTTGCGATCGGTACACTTACCGGTTGTGTGTGGTTTTAGGATTTTCGTTTTATAATTAAAGCTTAGTTGTGGGGGTCATTATTATAGGGTTATTAGACACATATCATAATATAAACAATTTGGTGAAATCAATTTCTTGATTATGTCCGAGGATTAAGGTTCAAGCAATGGATGGGGGGTGTTTGTCGGTGACGGGGTGAGGGGATGAAAGATTTGAATAATTTTTGCAAAAAGGTCCTTAGACTTTGATTGTGGATGCAAAACGGATTAGAAGTAAGTGTAGGGGTTGTTTTTGCTATTATTTGATAGTTGATATGAACAAATAAATAATTAAATAAACAAACAAATAAACCAAAAAAAATGGGTCGGGTTTTAAAAACCGAAATTTAACGAATGTTACAATTACCTAAACTAAAAAGTTAAAAATAAACTTATCTGCCACAAACAAAATCTAATACAATTATAAATGAAAACAAAACTACATTGGATGGGGTCTTCAAACATGTCAATTCACACGCATGCCAACGTGATCTCCTCCTACACTTTCCATTTCTCCACATCTCGTCTTTCTCTTTGTCAGTATTGTAAAACTCGCTAGGCGGTCCTTAAGCGGGCAACCCCCTTGTAGGGAGTACTCGGACATGAAAAATATAGCATACAATAATTATTGGATATCATATATATATATATATATATATATATATATATATATATATATATATATATTAAGACAAGCATAATTCATATGAAAAAAATCATAATTCAAAACGTTCATATGTTGTTATTTTTATTTTTTTACTAAAAAACAAAGTTGGTGGCTGAGTTGACCTTGTAGGCCGAGTAATCCCAAGTACTCCGACTTTTAACCGAGTTGGACCTTGGCCAGTAATGGTGGCCGAGTTGGGAAAAGACGGCAAGGTCGATGTCCGAGTACCTTGGAATCACTGATTACAAGGCCTTGGAATCCGACTTTTACAACACTACTCTTTCTCCTCATGCAATCATTTTTTGGTTATTTTTACGTTCAGAGGTGGTCGATTGTGATTTATGTTAAGGTTAAGGTGATGCCTAGACCTCGGTTACCTGCGACATTTTGATTGGGATAACCATGCCGAGTAACAGTTGAAGGGTTTGCAGGGTAGGCATTATCGGTTGATAAACAACCTCGCTTGTTTGTTGATTGTAAAAATAGGGGTTATTTGGACTGATTAGTCAAATGCTAGCCTAAAACGGGTTCATTAGATCCCACGCATTCATGTTCGAATTCGAGTTCGAGTCCATGGTGAAAATATAAAGCTTAAAAATTGAAAGAAGAAGACGGAATATAAAGAATTGGGGTTATGATTTGCGTTGAAGAAGGTAATTGTGTGTGTGTGTCTATATATATATATATATATATATATATAGGATTTGATTCATTTCAGAAGTGTTTTTAATGTGAGAAGTACGAGAAGAGATTCTAGCCAAACATAAGTTTTCTTTTTAATTTCGGATTATTTAATTGTAGAAGTATATTAGTAAAAAGTTTAGGAGTTTCTTTTAGTAATTAGTACTAATTAATGTTAAGTTACAAATGATTATACATTTATTTTTATTTTTTAATTTGATTTAATCTTTAAACAATTCATAAAACAAAACCATCATACTCATACTATAAAAAATATAAATATATTAACCATCATAAAAAAAATACCTACACAAATCATAATATTAACCTACACATACAAAAACAAGTTCATGTTATCACCTACACAGATCACAATATTTATATACGTGCACGTAACTACACAAATCATAATAATAACCTACATATACAAATTTACTACATGTTATAGCCTACTCATTTGTATTTACCTACACATATCAGAATATTAACCTATACAAACAAACCATGTTCATGATATCACATACAATTAATAGTATTAACCTAAACTTGTAAAATATTCGCAATGTAGGAACACATCATATTTTTTTTATAATTTTAATTATTTCATGATCTATCTTTTATGTGTAGGCAAATACGAGTTATATGCAGATGAATATTATTTATGTGTAGGTAAAAACAAAATGAACTAGTAAGTTGTGTGGGTGAATACGATATATGTGTAGGTAAATATTAGTTATGTGTTGGTGAAAAATAAAATAAACAAAATAAGTGTAGGAGAAAATAAGTTATGTTGGTAAATACGAGTTACATTTTAATAAAAATAAAAATAACTAACAATTTGTATAATTGAATATGAGCTATGTATAGATTATAATGTTACTTGTGTAGGTGATCAATTGAATACAATTCACCTACATATATATTTTTTTATATGTAGGTAATAGATAATTCAAATTTGTAACTTTTTACTTGAATTAATGTGAAGAATATTTTAGGAGTAATTAAAGAAATTAGTGCAATGAACAAATCATAAATAATCAATAGTTGAGATCGACTTCTCACACTTCTAACTATAATATCACTTCTCGTAATATATATATATATATGGTATGTATTATTTATTTATTTATTTTCTTATTTTCAATGGTTATAAAGCATTGAAACATTGGAATTTTTAAAGGGTCCTACTAGGGACACCCAAACCCCCCAATATGCACAATATAGGGCTATACGGGGCCCTATACGCCCCGTATAGCCTATACGGGACGTATTTATGGGTTTTTTTTAACAAAATAGGGATGGTGTCCCTAGAATTCCCCCTTTTAAAATTAACCCCACCTTTTTGGTGTTACAGACCCATTACTGTGGAAGCAGAACAACTATAGCGCGGGCCCCTTAACGCCACGTTGTGGCGTACTGAGCGTTAAGGGCCAACCAACTCAGCCACAATGCTGGCCCCTTCTTCCCACAACGACCAGCCTTGTAATAGTAACATGAATCTAAACTTTTTAAGTATTTAATATTTACAGCCGGTTTAACTTAAAATCTTAATTTGATATTTCTAAAGTAATCTCTAGGGATGGCGAACTGAAGCTAGGACTTTAGGCCTTCATTTATAAGGCCTCTAATTTTCGAAACAAAATTAGTAACTATACATTTGTAATTTGAGTTAATGTGTGTGATTCGAGCGGTGTTTAAACTGAGTTATAACTGGGAAGGTGTGAGGGATTGCATTACTTATGTATTTGTAAAAAATAATAGCTTGATTTATTTGGAATGAAAGCAAGATAAATTTTTTACAATTAAGTCCTCATTTTTAAATGTCATTTCAGACCACCAAAATGGTTAAGCCAGCCCTATATTTCTCTTCCAAGTACTTGATCGTAGGGATGAGCTCGGTATCGGTACCGAAAATCCCAATCCCAAAAATCGCAAATTTTTGGTGCCGGTACCGGTACCGAATGTTCGGTTCGGTACCGGTACGGTACGGTACGGGTACCGGTGTTTAACATAAAATTCGGGAAATACCAGTACTGTACCGTACCGGTACCGGTCCTGAAAACTCAAAACCTTGGTACCGATTCGTCCCGACGGTATCAAATCGGTACCACTTTTGGTACCGGTACCAATTCAGTACTGGCACCATACCGATTTTTGCTCATCCCTACTTTATCGTTTAGTTTCATTCTTTTTAAACGTTTTACCTAAAAGCATGCATTAATAAATATATTAGCATGCTAAGTGGGAACACAAAATAAACCAACAAATTCAGACAACGGGTTTGCCTACATCAGATGTATAAAACAAAAAAGAGGTGTATAATCGTAAGTAGGGGATTTCTTAAGCCCGTCATACGCCTGCATTAATGACATACAACTGCGCATGCATTGGCGTTGTACAATTCGCCTAGTTAAGCATTAACTTGACTGCTTTAGTTAATCAACAATTTAACCTAATAGTACATTTCAAATCCAACTTTTGTTTTCAATTAATGTCTCATCACACTAATATATAATGTAACTAATTAACTAAAGTTATCATGCATGCACATTTATACTAAACTCTTATGATACAATAGATATGTGACTTTCCTGCCCTTTTGATTTAAAAAAGAAAACACTCAAAACCCTAAAACCCCCTCCTCTTCCCAGCAGATGTTGTTGCCCATCTCCGCCGACACTGATCACCACTCGCCGGCATCGACTTTCCTCCATTACCATCACCAGCGTCGACAACGAGTCTCCTGCAACTCGCCAGAAAAACTCGGGCGTCGCTCCCCTTTGATTCACCGGTTTATTTTTAGCAATTGTTTAACAGCTTATCAATTAAGCTATTGAATTGATCCAATTAATCATCAATTCATCCAAATAAAAAAAATTTCAATCTTCAATCGAATCAATTTTTGACTGTTCTTATGAAAAACACTTTCTCCGTATTATGGTTTTTGAGCGTATTATGAAAAACTTATATGAATTTGAGCGCATTGGGTTTTAACACTTGAGCGCTTTTTTTTTGTCTTTAAGCATTTTTGTTTTTGGCTTTGAGCGTTTTGTTTTTGGCTTGAGTGTTTTGTAAATAGGCAGAGCGTGAGTAACGTACCTATTATGCGTTAAGAGGTTATTACATATATATATATATATATATATATATATATATATATATATATATATATATATATATATATATATATATATATATATATATATATATATATATATATAGGATCAGGATCATGTGAGAACATTTTAGGAATTGAGAACTATGAGAACCATTTTGGACAACAAAAAAACCCAAAAATAAAAAAAAATCATAAAACAAAAAAATAAACAAAGTAAAAAAACTAAATTCATTTATTTTCCCAGTTTCATTAAAAAAAAAATTCTTGGTTTAGCTAAATTATACATATATGCATAATATGTACATATATATACACATATGTTTTTTATACATATATGTATAATTTAAGGTAAATGATAATGTGCATATGTGTATATTACGTAACTAGAGATTAGATGAAATTATACACATGTGTATAGGTATAATACGAATTAATTATTATTATTTTTTTTGTGTGTTATTTTATGATAACCGGAATGAAATATAAGAATTTTGGTTTTTTTACTTATTTAAATTTTCTCTTTTTTTTTGTTTTGTAATTTTTTAAATATTTTTTTGAGATTTTTTTTAGTGGTCCAAAATGGTTCTCAAAATTCTCAATTTGCAAAGGGTTCTCTTAGGATCCTTACCCTATATTTATATATATAGGGTATGGCTAAAATTAAAACTCACTTGAGTTGTGAAAACCCTAGAAACTATATATCAACCATTGATGGCCGTGTCGTACCGATCATGCGAAAACCTAATTTTACCTATAGGCGGGGGTAAGTCAGTATCGAATCCAGAGGAGCATGTGGTCAACGTCATACATTTGTTTGTTTATTTAATTATTTACAAAACCATTATAAAGAGACATTTATGAAGTTTTGTCTTGAGTGCTGATCACACTAACAGGTTTAGTTTGAAAGAAACAAATACTTAACGGTATTAACAAGTAATGAGAAGAGAATCACACCCGAGGTTCAAACATGTAATCAATCAGCAATCTCATGTCATGTATTAATTATCAATTACAAAGCTGGTTTCACCGAACAAACCCTAATATTAAGCATCAACAATCGCTAACATATGACACGGTAACCAAAAGTTCCTCACCAACATGACTCAACTAAGTGCAATTGTATGCTTCAATAACTTAGATAATAAGCAAACCCTATGAAGTAAGTATCACAACAATTGGCATACTAAGTGTTCTGATTGAAATAAACCTATATCGATTGAACGCTCAATAATATCAAACATCAAATATTATAGATCATCAGTCAATAATTACATATAAATCAGTTCAAAACATGAGAAAAACTAAAAAGATTACAATACTCTACACCCCGGGAATGACTCAAAGGAGATGATCTGCTCATGGTCTTCGATTAATCTTCGATTATTGACTCTAGATGATAAACTACGAACCCCAATCTGGTTGAAGGTGATTCGGGGCTCCCGAAATCGCGCATTTCGTCCCAAGACGACTGGAAGTGAGAATATCTTTTTAGGGTTCGTAAAATAGAACATATATGTCGAAACCCTTTTTTTCACGATTTTATGCCCATCGCGTATCGCGATGGGCATAGACCCATTTTGTCACGATAATCGACCAAATAATACCTCATCTTTAGATTCCTCTCGTCGAGAAACCAAAAATTCATATATTGTGAGTTTCTTAACTCGTTTTCTAGCCCGTGATACGCTCGTTTTACTCCTTGACGCTTTGCTGTCAGCCCATCTTGTTTAGTTTTAACATCAGCGTATGGTTTCTCATCCAAACTCTTCCCGAATCCTTCAAACACTTCCAAAGACTCCAAATCATGCTCCAGTCTTCCCTATATTTCATTCCATGCTTAAATAGTCTCCAATTTAGCTTCTTTTAACGAGCAACGTCCTAAAATACCAAAGCACGTATGAAGTACCAAAGTTCTAACAATAAACTTAATAAAACTATACAATTAAAGAAATAATATACAAGATTTATACCTGACCATCAATAATACACAACGAGAGGTAAACAATTAGGATGTAGTCAGCTGTGCTTCTGATTAGTGGAATGAGTACAATGAAAATTCAAATCGTGTAACACATAAGGGGTGATGGGAATAAACTAGAGATCGGGATGGGAAGAGGAACGAACAATATTCAAAACAATCTCCATAACCCTAAGCTCTTAGTCTTGAACTTATATTATCGGGTTTGGCTCAACTCCCAAATGTGGATCATAACATTACCCCATCCTTTTACGTTCACCTGGTACTCAAGGTGAAAGAAATTTTCTAATGGGTCGAGGTTGAAAAAAAAATGTGTGAACCCACAAAATTTAAATGTTTTTTGTTTAGTGTATTCAACATGCTACTTATCTCACACTCTCGTAGACACAAAAACTTAGTTAATAGATGTAACATCCTAGAAAATCCCATAATTATTTTGGGTTAAAAATGTCAACATTGAAATATGAGGGACTAAAAAAATATTCTTAAAACAAGTAATGGGGAAAATGAGATAAGAAAAAAATAAAGCATCTCATATAAAGGAAGTAGGAAATTTTCATCCCACATGGAAAGATAGAAGAAAGTGGAAGCATTCCACATGGATATAAATAAGAAAGAAAACTTTCATCCCACATGGAAACAAGGAAGAAAATGGAAGCTCTTTATAAGGAAGAGAGTTTCCATAGTAATATTCTTATGTAGCTAACCACTCTCACTAGTCCTAGCGGAAGGTGCGAAGCACCCGACGCGCACGAACATGAACTTGGACTCGGGCGATGGGCGTAATGTGGCGTTTTGATGGCGCACTTTGCAATTCGCACTCTCGCATCGCCGCGAGCCGCATAAGGGCCGCTTTAGCATTTTTGGATAGTACAAGGACTGAAAATGAAATTATGAATTTTTCTTCCTTCGCGCTACGCGAACGGATCATGTTTGCATAAGGTCCGCTTTTGCATCGTAAACGGATCAGGTTTCAAGTCTTCGCGCTACACGAAAGACAAAATAATATAAACCGACATTAAGCATCTTCGCGCTATGCGAAGTACCGACATAGGGTTTCTTCGCGCTACGTAAAGTAACCTAATCTACATGTATGACACGTGGCGACACGTGGAAAGCCGTCTGATGACTCAGTGATGTAAAGTCGGTTCGCACGACGTGAACGGTTGGACTGTTTGTCCTTCGCGCTACGGGAAGGAGCAGAAAATCTGCTATAAACAGGAGGGCTAACGACACTTTCCAATTTACACCAATCACATCACGTTCACACGTTTAGCATCGTTTTGCGTGTGGGTTCTCGTAGTACGTGCCAAGCCCCAAGGTTCCGATGGTTTAAGCCTCAATACGCGATAGAGAATAGAAGTGTTGCTCGTACAAGCTTAGGCATATAAACTCCGAATACCAATGTAAGGTGGGGGTTCTGCTTAAGTTATTATTTTATTATATTATATGGCTTAGACCATAGTCAGGGATATAGCCCAAACCTTGATCATAAATTTGTTTACAAAAGATTTATGCATTATAGCTAAAATAATGTTTCTTTATGATTAAGAAACATAAGCTTTTATATATAAGATGAGATAGATAATTATAGTTTCTTCACGATTAAAAAACATAAAGTTTTATACATACAAAGGATATAGTTAAGATTTATGTTACTTCATGATTAAGAAATATAAGATTTTACATATAAAGGTTATAGTTAATTGATGTTTCTTCTTGAAGAAGAAACCTATGAGAACAAATAATTAGTCAAGGTTTAAAGCTATCAAAACCAGACTAAAGGTCTGTAGCTGGATCAAAATATAATCCGGGTATTTATATAAACCTATTTTATTATAGGACAATCATCATTCATTCATAAAGGTTTTCAAACGAGATCACCACATTTAGAAAAGACAATCACATGTGAATACGTTAACCCTTTTACAGTCAGTCATTAAGATAAACGGGTTGTTTATCTTAACAAGTTAGTCAAATGTTTATATGAGATTACGTGATCTCTAAATTTAAGGGATTACGTGATTCCTAAGTCACAAGGTAGATAATAAAAGCAACTCAGACCGAGTGCACATGTGTCTGGATCCAAACATATTTGTCTAGCCTATCAATCAAGGCTTCGTGGCCGCAGGCTAGCAGTCATAACGAAAGTTCTCCAATGGGCATCAGTTCCCGGAGAACCTTAATTGTGTGTGTATGGCAAGTGACACAAGTTTCCAGAAATATTAGACGTTTCTACTGAGTTTGTTCAACAAAACTATTTTGTCAGTCAAAGATTTTATAAATGTCTTTTTTTAGTCAACGATTCACCAGCATATCGCTGACGTATTTTTCCCCAAATTACAGGAAATCATGTATAGTACAGATAGCAAGGAATAAGAGTCACTCATGGAGTTAGATGCTCGCATATGGAAATGGCTTAGTTTTAATCATTAAAATATTGCAATCAAGATTAAACAAGGTTTGTAAATCAAACACTTGGATATTTATTATCCAAAAAGTTTTCAAAATAAATTAATATTTTATTATAACCAAAGACTTAAGCTAATAACCCGCAACTTTGATATATTTACAAAACAGATACCAACTAACGAGTGTCGTACCCAGGCCCTAAGTCGGGATGTGACAATAGACACCACACCCAACGACCAATCTGAGGTTGGCTTTTTGGTGAGCGTTGACCAACAAAATCAACCAATTCCACACATCAATTTTGACCTATAAAAGTCAAATTTGGTAAAAAAAAAAAAAAAAAAAAAAAAGAAGTTTCACATAAAAATGAAAGGTGCATCTAGGACTTTGTTAATAATTTTGTCCTCCTCAGACGCTCTATGGCTTTGTTAATAATGAGAGGTTCAAGTTCAACTAATATATTTCTGGCTTTTGCAAAAGCAATTTGCTCTTTGAATATTTTAGAATTACTTCGTTGATGCATCCAAGAGAGAAGAGTATAAATCCACAACTGAAGAAACACTAAGTGAACCCCGAGCAGATTATAGATAATCTGGGGGTTAAGTAATGTTTCCCACGAGGATGAGGTCCAGCAGAGAAGGTTGTTCTTCAGGGGACCTGCAAAACAGCCACCGTAAGCTCGTCACTGAGAAGGGGGGGTTCCTCCTTGTGACCACCCTCCGGCGTGAGAATCAGACTAGATTGCTCTGAATATAAGTGTATATTAAGAGATTGCTAGATAAGATTGAGATATCAGATGATGTCCTTACCATTCCAAGGTGTTGGAGTATTTATAGCCGAAGGTAGGTTTCCTAGAAGGTACAGCCGGCTGAATAGTATTCCTGTTCCACCAACAGTGGACTACGCACAGGCCATGCTGGTTGGTGGATAGGCTACGGCCAACAGTAACAAGGTCGGCTGTACACTGTTCCTTTACTGCCGGCTGCGCACTGTTCCACCAACTGTAGGCTGCGCACGTCCCATTGTAAGGGTTGGTGAGTAGGCAGCGGCTAATAGTGACAAACAGTACTAGAGGGTGCTCCTCCATGTACTGTTGTCGGTGAGCTGTCACCCTGTGATTGGTTCACGGGCTGTTCTGGTCAAATCGTCTGTTCTGCCCATACCTTAGTAGGTATAGTACGAAAGATCTTCCAGAAGCATACGGACTGGCTCATTTAGGAGGGAGTGTTCCCGCCTTGCTCATTCCTTCATGTGACTACTGAAGCAGCTAATGCCTTGTGCGTGTAGCCTTGCTGTTAGTGCGGGTAGCCTTCCCTGATGGCTTGTATCCGCAGCTGCGGGAACAGGTGGGGTACTTCACCATTGGGAGGCTTTCCCTGCAGGTACAGCTGGCGTACTGCGCGTAAGGTTCTCTGAGCATGGTGGGTCCTGCTGGAGCAGTTGGTCGTTGCGCAGACGTCCCTGTTCAAGGTGAGTCTTGCGGGTCCAACTGGGCTCTGCTGGGACCTACCTCTTCAAGTCCCCCCAGTCCAATGTTCTTCTCATGAATTATTAACAAGTGAGGTGAACTTTTGGACTTAGCAAGGGGTTTTGAAAAGGGTTTAGTTTTTAGGTTTTCCGTGGTGATTCTTCCCGCGGTTTTCCTGATGTCACGCAGAAATTCCCGACTTTTCTGCTTGATCTTTGGGTGTGGAGCAGGTAGGTTTGTAACCTCCTCGCACGTCAGGAGCGTTGAGTCCCACTTGTGTGGATTCTCCATGGGGTTTTGGTAGTTTTCAACATACTGATCAATTATGCTAAAACCACCAATCCCATCATGGAGTTTCAAACAATATAGTTCTCGACCTTCCCGTCATGCGGGGATGTTATTCCCGTTTCCGCAAGCATGGCCCAGAAGATCCTTCTTGGTTTGAATTCCCTGCAGAGTGCTAAGTATGTGAAGGGTTTTGCCTTGACACTGTACCCGCACTCGTCTTATGGTTACTTTACTTCCAAGGTATTCCTGGCGTCAATTCCCTGCGGGTGCTAAGTATGTGAAGGGTTTTGCCTTGACACTGTACCCGCACCCGTCTTATGGTTACTTGGTTGCCAAGGTAAGGGGTATTTTCCCGCTTACTTTTGAATCTTTTTGAATTTTGAAATTCGAAGAGTTGGTGAAAGGATCAGAACAGTCCAAACCTCTGAAACGTCGTGCGACGGTTTCTTCTGACTGTGTCAGGACGTGCAGGAAGTTATGGTAACGTGACAGTACCTGGTCATTCCAGTCGCTTTTTCAGGCGCGTGGGCCCGTTTTTTCCGGCGCGTGGCCGCGAAATTAATTGTATGCGTCCTTTCAACAGCTGTTGCCAGCTTGCTTTTTGCCACGTGTCATAGTTTCATTGCACCTTCGATTTCTCTCTCCTCCGCATTAAATTCATCGCATTAATTGCGAATAGTATATAAAGGGGGAGAGGGTTCTTTGTAATTCACACTTTCACTTTTCTCTTCATCTTCCGAACGATTTCCGGTGAATACTCAACTTTTCAGTCGAGCCTTTTCTCGAAATCGTTTTCTTTCATTTGCAAGATGTCGTCTCGTGATCTCGAGTCTACAGCCGACGACAAGAGTACTGCTGGTGAGTGCCAGTGTGCTTTGCCTGTCGATCTGTACCAGTACGTCGTCAGGAAGTTCATGCTCGAGTCTCTCGAGCCTGAGTTTCCTGAACCCCATCAGACAGTGTACGATGCCCCCAGAGGCAAGATCGGGGTATATGCTGCATTCTTTGTTTATGGGAATCTTAGGTTCCCATTGACAAAGTTTGTTTACCGTGTCCTGGAGAGGCACGGTGTGCACCTGACCGAGGTGCACCCGATGGCGATTGCCAAGATCCGGCACTTCGAGTGGGTGTGCCGGATTCTGGGCATTGAGCCCTATGTTGACCGCCTGATGACCTTCTACACTTGGAGGTGCATCCAGGGGTGGTATACATTGATAACCCGGATTAAGGGTTTGAAGATTTGCGCAACCGAGCGCAGTCTTCGCTCGTGGAAGCGGGAGTTCTTCTACATATCCGCTCGCGCCATCCCCCTTGCCATGAAATTCAAGAACGGGCAAGCACTTCCCAGCCTTCACGCCTCCAACTACGAGGAGGCGGAATGGTTTTCGAAGATATCCCGAGTCCAATCTCCGGTTTACCGGTTTGCGGAGTCCGGGATGGTGATGCTGGGGATGAGCCGGGTGTGGAAGGAGGCGGATGCGCGAAAGATTCCGATCGTCCTCGAATACGGTTCGAACTCTGTTCCTTACGGTATGCTTTGTTTCTTTTTGTTGATTCTGAATTTCTTCTAACTTTTTTCCTGTTTATTTCAGAGGGGAACGACTTGCAGTCGCTCCTGAACCCGCGGGAGGCTGACGGTCCCGCTCGGATGGGTACTCGCGCTCTAGACGAGAACGAGTTGCCCATCCTAGAACAAACGGCGGATCGGTTCGTGGAGGTCTACCCGCTAGGCCATGAGATCCTGAGCGCCAGGCGGCCAGGTAAGGCGCTATTCAACCCTCGACCCCTCAATGTTGAAACCTCTGCTGGAATTCCTCTAATCGTATGTTCTGATGAGGAATCCGCAGATGGTCCTCCGTTGGTGCGGAAGAAGAAGGCTGCCGGCGGGAAGGGGAAGGGGAAGGTGGCCTCCACTGCCGATCCGGTGCCTCGGTCTGATTCGGAGACCGAGAGCGAAGAGGTGGCGGGGAATCCCGGTGGTGATAAGACCACCGCTCCGGAGGCTGCGACTGTCACCTCCGGAGAGCCCAAGAAGACGACGGTGAGCGGCGCAAAGAGGCCGGCTCCATCGGGTTCGTCCCCGCCTCTCCGTACCTTTAGGCTCAAGAAAACCCGTAAGTACAAACTTCCTTTATCTTTTTCATAGCCTAATATCATTAACACTTATCTTCTTTACGCAGGCGTGGATGTTGACGCATTCCAGGGTGGAGCGCAGAGGAGTACCTCTCCGCCAATGACGGTAGGCTTGGTCAGCCTACCTGAGGCGACGACCCAGGCGCCTGCGCCTGATTCCGCTGGTTCAGTTGCTCACTCCTTCGAGCCGACTGTTCCAGCTGTGATGACGTCACCGCTGGCTGTGAGTGCTATTTTTACAGCATCTTTCACCGAGCCGGCGGTTACTATTGCTGCGGATTCCGCAGCGGCGACCGCGGCGGCCGCTACCATGCCTCCTCCGTCATCGGCAACGACGGCCGATCCTTCAGGTATGCATGGGGCGTATTGCCAAACTCTGCCACCTTCCCATCTGCCTGACCTCTTGGATGGATTTCCCTTGGGTTCAGGTGATGGGTTCGGCGGCTATCGGCCTGTTATTGACCCTACAGGTGCGTAGGGTTCTTTTGGCCTATTTTAAATTTTTCAATCAT
Source organism: Bidens hawaiensis (assembly GCF_021521415.1). NCBI lineage: Eukaryota > Viridiplantae > Streptophyta > Magnoliopsida > Asterales > Asteraceae > Bidens > Bidens hawaiensis. The sequence continues at coordinate 112,748 of NW_027494776.1, read as the reverse complement.
CTTTTCCTAACTGCTCTTTGTTTTTTGCAGTGTCGGATTCCAATGAAGTGTATGTTCCACGATGGAACATTCACCGAGGAACAACCCTTCGCACACCTGTGGAGTGCGTGGAGTGGGCTCGTCACGCTGCTCCCAGTGGTGCGTTGGGGGAAGCCATGGCTAGCTACCAGGAGGGTAGGCTAAGCAATGAGCTTCGGGTTCTCCTGGCCCGGATGCAGCCGCGCGTCGAGCTGCTTTGTCGTGAAAACGACAAGTTAAAAGCAGCTCGCCTTCAGGAAGTAGCTCAGGCGCGGGCTGTCCGGGAGGAGAATAGGAGGCTTTCCGCCGTGGCGGCGGAGAAGGAGAAGGCGTTCAAGGCCCTTGAAGTTGAGGTTCAGGCCCGTCTTGAGGCTCGCTCCAAGGCTGCCCAAGCTGTTAATGAACAGCTTCGGCTGGCTAAGGAGACTGCTAGGAACGCGACTGAAAGGGCCACCAAGGCTGAAGCTGTTGCTGAGCCTCTACGCCTGGAGAATGAAGAGCTTAAAGCCAAATTAGAGGCTCTCCAGCAGGCTCATGATGCCTTGGCGATGGAGGACGCTAAGAAGCTTCAAGAAATCCTGGACCAGAGGGGGGTGCTTGACCATACCGAGCGTAAGCTAAAGGGCGTCGAAGAGGCTGCGGCTAAAGATGTGTTGCTTGCCAACCTCAACAAGAGTGAAGCCGAACGCGCCCGTAACGAAGCTCAAGCGGCCCTCCAAGAAGCTCTGGTTGCCAAGGAATGGCTTCTTCGAGAAGCGTTGTCTCAGGTATGTTTAGCTTCATGTCTTCACGCTTTTTTTTGTAAATAAAAAAGGTTCTGATACTTGTATTTTTTCTTTGTAGGTTGTGCATCGGGTCTTCTCAGAGACGTCTTATGACGATGCTATGAGCGCAGCCCTCAACGCTTCTCATGAGGATGGGGAAAAGGCCGGCTTCCTGCTTGGTCTAGGGTTCGTTGAGAAAGGCATCCCGCCGTCCAACTTCCCTTTGTATGATGTGGATACTGAAGCTATTTACGACCAAGCAGTGAACCAGTATGCCGCCTTCCCGCATCCGGTGGTGGGGAAGGTGAACGAAGTCGCTGCTGCTGATGATGGGCTAGCTATTCTTAAAGCCTTCCTTGAACCACCACGCTCTACTGATGGAGCGGGTCCAAGTGGAAGTGGTCCTGAAGCTTGATTCTGAAGATCCCTTTCCACCATTAGCATAGATTTTTGCTTTTGTATAGCTCTCTTTGTAATATTTGAATTTGATGGAATAAAGATTGTGTTAGTTCTTTGCCTTGTTTATTTTACGCTTGTTTTGATCTAACTTAGTAATCTCTTTAGTACTTAGATAAGTTAACTTTTTAACGTGGCAAATTATAAGTTTGTTTCGCTTCCTCTTTCATGATTGTGCGGGTATGACCGTCACTTACACTTAGTAGGATGGCTTAACTTTACTTATATCCGACCTGCGTGGAAGTTTTCCTCATCTTTTCCTTTGAAATTTTCTAAGTGTTCAGAATAAGTTAACCTTTGAACGTGGTAGATGATAGGTTGAAGTTTTGCTTCCTTGTTCGTGATTGTGCGGGTAAGATCGTCACTTGCACTTACAAGGATGGCTAAACTTTACTTACATCTGACCTGCGTGTAGGTTTTCCTTAAAACTTGAAATTTTTACCGTGTGTTTATGCTGGTTTTGCCGCCTTCCACACGTAACGACTTTCTTCTTCCCCTATTTATGCGGTGAATACCGGCACATTAGTGTGGGAAGTTCATAAGTATAAAGGTAAGGTTATTAACACATTGTGAAAGGAGAATCATTTCCATTAGAAGTGGCTCTAGGCCTTTTCTTTACAAGTTTGGAATTGATCTACATATAACATTTGCGTAATTGAGCTCCATTCCATGTTCTTGGGATGGGAGTGCCATCGAGCCTTTCGAGCATGTATGCGCCCTTTCCCAGGACTTCTTTGATAATGTATGGCCCTTCCCAGACCGGGGCCAGCTTTCCTGGGCGTTCTTGGTTCGAAGCCTCGTTGTTACGCAGTATGTAGTCTCCTACTTTGAAGTGGCAGAGTTTTACCCGCGTGTTGTAGTACTTTTGCATTTGTCGCTTGTAGTTCTCTTCACGCATTACGGCTAAGTCTCTGCGTTCCTCGGTTAGCATAAGGTCCAACCGTCTTTCCGCATCATTGTCTTCTGGCTGAATCAAGACCCTTGGTGAGGGTAAACCAATTTCGACCGGGACCATGGCTTCAGTGCCATAAGTGAGGCTGAACGGGGTTTCTCCCGTACTGGCCTTCTTCAGCATTCTGTTTGCCCAAAGGACGTGCGGAAGCTCGTCCACCCAGCCGGATCTGTGTTCCGAGAGTCTTTTCTTGATGCCTTCGACGATGCTCTTATTTGCTCTTTCCACCTCACCATTACCTTGCGGGTGTGCCACTGAGGTAAAGGTGTGGGTGATTTGAAGTTCTTTCAGCCACTGTTGTAGCTTCTTGTCAGCAAAGTTGGTGCGGTTATCGCTCACCAAATTCTGTGGAAGTCCAAAACGACAAATAATAAATTCCCAAATAAATTTTTTGATATGTTTTGCGGTTGTTTGGGCTAAGGGTTTTGCTTCTATCCACTTGGTGAAGTAGTCGATGGCTACCACTAGGAACTGAACATTTCCTGCTGCTGTAGGAAATGGGCCTGTCACATCGATGGCCCACTTCTGAAATGGCCATGAAGAAGTGACTGGAACAAGTTCATTCTTCGGGCGGTGCGTGTTGGGTGCGTAAAGCTGGCAAGACCTGCATTTTCTGATGTATGCCAGCGCATACGTATGCATCCCCGGCCAAAAGTATCCCGCGTTGTTTAGCTTAGCTACAACAGCGCGGGGACCTGCGTGTACTCCACAGATGCCTTCGTGTACTTCCCTTAGGAGGTAGTTAGCATCTTGGTTGTCCACGCATCTTAAGAGTGGGCCGAGAAAGTTACGTCTGTAAAGGATGTCATCGATGAGTTGATAATTCAGTGTTTTACAGCGTGGTTTTCTTGCCTGTGTTTTTGACTCTGGTAGTGTACCTACCGCAAGGTATTTTATTATTGGTGTCATCCACGTTTCCGTGTCGGTTTGGATGACACAAATTTCCTTGTGCGGGACCGAAGGTGCCTCGAGGAGTTCAATGCGGATATCCTTTCCTAAGTGGGTGAAGGCTAATGATGAAAGCTTGCTTAACGCATCCGCAGATTTGTTTTCACTTCGCTTGACGTGTATGACTTTGCAGTCGTTGAAATCGCGCATAAGGGATTTTGCTTGTGCGAGGTACAGGGCCATTGTGTCGTTCACGGCCGTGTACGTCCCGTTGATTTGATTGGCTACTAACATGGAATCCACGTGGGCTTCCAAGTTTTTCACTCCTATCTTACGCGCAATTCTCAGCCCAGCCAAGAATGCCTCATACTCGGCTATTCGTACTTGGAAAATCCAGTCGAATAGCGTAAGTGTATTCTTGGCCTGCTGGGTTGGTTAGTTTCAGCCCTGCGCCTGAACCCTCGTTACTGGCTGCTCCATCAGTGTAGAGTCGCCAGACATCATTGATGTCTTGTGCTGGAGAGGGTTGAGCCTCTTCCTGGCACTCTTTTTCCCGCGATGCAGGCACTTCTGCAATAAAGTCGGCCAGAACCTGGCCTTTTATGGCTGGTCTTGGCTTATACTTTATCGCGTATTCCCCCAACTCAATTGCCCATTTGGCTAGGCGTCCCGATAACTCGGGTTTGCCTAGAACGTTTGCAAGTTTGAAGTTGGAGAAAATGGTGATTGGGTGACCCTGGAAATATCGTCTTAACCTGCGTGAAGCGTGTATAAGTGCTAAGACTAATTTTTCGAGGGTAGTGTACCGGGTTTCTACGTCTGTTAGGATACGGCTGACATAATAGATTGGCATCTGGATGCCTTTTCGCTCTACTAGCAGGACTGCCCCGGTTGCTCTATCTGTTGCGGAAAGGTATAGGATTAACTCCTCTCCCGCTTTTGGTGCTGTGAGCGTTGGGAGTTCGATCAAGCGTGACCGAATCTCCTGAAAAGCTGCTTCCGCTTCTGGTGTCCAGCGGAAGTGCGTTTTCTTTAAACAGTTTCTCAACGTTGACACGAAGGGAAACGACTTATCCGCGTGGTTTGCCAAAAAGCGATTAAGTGCCACTAGTCGTCCATTCAGTGTCTGAGACTGTTTGATGGTAGTAGGTGATTCCATTTTGATAATGGCTTCGACCTTTTCAGGGTTCGCTCTGAAGCTATCTTTAGTGACGATGACCCCCAAGAACTTCCCTTCTTCCATTCCAAAGGCACACTTGCTCGGGTTGAGCTTCATGTTTATCTTCCTGAGCGTGTTGAAAGTCTCTTCTATGTCTTTCAACATCGCTTCTGGGTCAGGGCTTTTGATGACCAAGTCATCCATGTAGACTTCCAAGTTCCTCCCAATTTGGGCATGAAACTGGTTGTCCATCAGGCGTTGGTATGTGGACCCGGCATTCTTAAGTCCGAATGGCATCATTTGGTAACAAAATGTGCCATCGGGCGTCCGAAAAGCGGTTTTGTCCTGATCATCAACGGCCATGTGGATTTGATGGTACCCCTTATACGCGTCCAGGAAGCATTTAAGGCGGAACGGTGCCAACGAGTCCACCTTAAGATCAATTTCGGGTAACGGATAACAATCTTTGGGGCACGCTTTGTTCAAGTCTTTGAAATCTATGCACATGCGCCATTGTTTGTTATTCTTCGGTACCATAACGGGATTTGCAACCCAAGTTTGATATCTACTAACGCGTACGATGCCTGCGTCAAGGAGTTCCTTGACTTGGGTTCTACACGCGTTAGTTTGTTCTGGCCCCATTACTCTGCGCTTTTGTACGATCGGCGTAACAGCCGGATCGCATTTGAGCTTATGCTCTGCCTTACTTCGGGGTACACCAGTCATGTCAGCTGGTGTCCACGCGAAGATGTCAGCGTTTTTTTGTAATAAGCGCTTGAGTAAAGTGCGTGTGGGATCAACAATTGTTGGGCCAATGGAGACGGCCTGGTCAGGGTACTTGCCGTTGAAGGCCCATCTTTCTGGTTCGGTGATGGTTGGTTTAGCCATCTTTGGTTTGGGTTTAGATGAGACAGATGCGATGCATACCTGGGGAATGCCGGTGATCATCGCTACACCCTCAGCTGTTGGCCATCCCATCATGCCGTGGACTGAGGATACCACGGCGTTGAATCTTCCCATCCCGTGTCTCCCGAAGAGAATGTCGTATGTGTGGTGTGGCTTCCTCATCACGACAAAGTCCACATCTTCTGTGCGGGAGTGTTTCCCATCCGTAAGAGTAACGGGGAAAGATAGGATACCCAGGGGGGTGTTTGTGCTGCCATCAAACCCTTCCATCGAGGCGCAGATCGTTTCCAGGCGTTCCTTGTCTTCGTCATTTAGCTTGTCGAAGAACTGCCTGTACATCACCGTTGACGAGGCGCCGTTGTCAGCAAGAGTGCGAGAAGTGATGTAGTGCCCCAGCTGGCTTTTGATGACGATAGGGCCTTCTTTGCTGGGTCCTCCTGGCACTCGCGGGAAGCGCACCTCAGCTTCCTTCCACGCACATGGTTCTGGCGTTCGCCTTTTTCTTCCTCTGATCTTACCATGAACCATGTTGATGCTGATGTCCACGGGCTTTCGTCCGTTGCCTCGGTACCGGTTGTCGTTCCTTCCTCCCTTCTTGATTGATGCCACCAGGTGTGCCAGTCTTCCATCCTTGACGAATGGTTCAACAATATCCTTCAAGGATGTACACTCTTCCGTACCATGACCTTTTGTCCCGTGGAAGTCACAGGATTTGCTCTGATCCGCATTAGGTCGCTGCCGGATCATTGGAGCTTTTGGCCACGGTAGCTTTTCAGTGGCAAATATTTCTGTGACGCTTTTGGTGAGTGGCGTCCACCGGTGCTTTTGGCTTGAAGGGTGTGTGTGATTTCTTCCGCCAACAAGAGGGTGAGAGCTGGATGAGGTGTCAAAGTTTACCCTTGACTGCCAGATACCTAGCTTCCTCTTTTTGTTCTGCCGGGCGATCCGAACATTGTTCTCTCTTGTCCTCTGCGTGTAGAGGTGTGTACTCTAGGGAAGATCCCTTCCCAGTTGCTTCTCCGTCTCGGCAAAGCGCTTGGCCGCCGTCATGATGGCATCCCATGTTGATGGCATGCCATCCTTACCCGTCAATGTGCGGATAAGCTCTGGGTATTCGGCGCCTTGGATGAAAGCGGCGCGAACAAGATCTTCACTTATGTTGCCGAGACTTAGCTTTTTGGAGTTGAAGCGGGTGATGAAGTCTAGTAAAGATTCATCCTCCTCTCTAACGCAGTTGAGGATCGTCCACTGTTCTTCAGTATATTTCCTCTGCTGGCTGAAGTGCTGGCTGAACTTGTTCTGAAAGTCCGCCCAATCATATATGTGGTGGACCGGTAAACGATCGAACCATGCCCTGGCCGCTCCAACCAGAGTCATCTGGAACATATAACACCACGTGGGTTCCGTCCAGTTACTGACGGTTGCCCCCGCAATGAATCTGTTCAAGTGGTCGTCTGGGTCGGATAGACCATCATAAGTGCCAATGTTGGACATTTGTTTGGCACTTCTCGGGGCGATTGCTTCCGCAATGTCCCTTGCGAACTTTGACTTTCCTGCATTTGTAGCAGTTGGTCTAAAGGTTTTGGAGAAGTCACGCGGGTTTCTCTCCGCATTCGTTGGTTTAAAAGCTTCCCCAAAATTCCTTTTCGGTTGGAAGTCCGTTTCCTTACGCTTCCCTTTCGCCTTATGGCGAGGGTTTGCGTCGGTATCGGATTCTTCCCTCTCGTCGTCTGAGTACTCGCACTCACTGTTCATATTGAGATGTTGGCGAGTACTGCCGAATTCGTCAGCCTGTTGAACTGAACGCAAGCGTTCATCCAATTCAGCTTGGAACTCTCTCTGACGTGCTTCGGCCCACGCCTTCACTTGATCTAGTGTTTGGCGAGGGACCCTCGTTCGTTTTTCCAACTGGGCATCAGTGAACCCCAGTGGAATATTTACTGCACTTGCCCCGGCTTGGGTAGTCGGGGTAGTGTTCGTAAGATTTGTATAACCGCCGGTGTTCCCCCCAGTTGCTGGGGTTGTGGTTACCGGGGTTTCTTGGTCGATTACTGGCCTTGGGACCAGAGTAACGTTAACCATTTCTTCAGAAATTTTGAAAAAACTAATAATTAGTTCTAGCTTCTATGCACGGATGGCGCCAATGAAGAAACACTAAGTGAACCCCGAGCAGATTATAGATAATCTGGGGGTTAAGTAATGTTTCCCACGAGGATGAGGTCCAGCAGAGAAGGTTGTTCTTCAGGGGACCTGCAAAACAGACACCGTAAGCTCGTCACTGAGAAGGGGGGGGGGGGTTCCTCCTTGTGACCACCATCCGGCGTGAGAATCAGACTAGATTGCTCTGAATATAAGTGTATATTAAGAGATTGCTAGATAAGATTGAGATATCAGATGATGTTCTTACCATTCCAAGGTGTTGGAGTATTTATAGCCGAAGGTAGGTTTCCTAGAAGGTACAGCCGGCTGAATAGTATTCCTGTTCCACCAACAGTGGACTACGCACAGGCCATGCTGGTTGGTGGATAGGCTACGGCCAACAGTAACAAGGTCGGCTGTACACTGTTCCTTTACTGCCGGCTGCGCACTGTTCCACCAACTGTAGGCTGCGCACGTCCCATTGTAAGGGTTGGTGAGTAGGCAGCGGCTAATAGTGACAAACAGTACTAGAGGGTGCTCCTCCTCGTACTGTTGTCGGTGAGTTGTCACCCTGTGATTGGTTCACGGGCTATTCTGGTCAAATCGCCTGTTCTGCCCATACCTTAGTAGGTATAGTACGAAAGATCTTCCAGAAGCATACGGACTGGCTCATTTAGGCGGGAGTGTTCCCGCCTTGCTCATTCCTTCATGTGACTACTGAAGCAGCTAATGCCTTGTGCGTGTAGCCTTGCTGTTAGTGCGGGTAGCCTTCCCTGATGGCTTGTATCCGCAGCTGCGGGAACAGGCGGGGTACTTCACCATTGGGAGGCTTTCCCTGCAGGTACAGCTGGCGTACTGCGCGTAAGGTTCTCTGAGCATGGTGGGTCCTGCTGGAGCAGTTGGTCGTTACGCAGACGTGCCTGTTCAAGGTGAGTCTTGCGGGTCCAACTGGGCTCTGCTGGGACCTACCTCTTCAACAACCTAGACTAGTAGCGCTCTTTTGGTGGAATGCTGGCATCACACCCGTGAAAAACGGTTCTAAGCTGTTTCTAAAATGTTTTAATTAAAAAAAATAAAACAATCAAGACCAGGAGCCTTATCACTGACACAATCGTAAACCGCCACATTGATTTCTTTAGAGTCTTGATTGTATTAGGTCTTTGGCCTCAACAGTTGAAATTTTATATAGTACCATCAACAAATACTGATTTCTATTTGGCTCCTCAAACATTCGCTTGAAGAATAGCCGAGATTCTTTCAAAGTTGCTTTTGGATTCGAGCACCAAAATACTTCATGAATATTCCATCTATCTAACTACTTGCAAAATTACCATGAATAATACCATGAAGAAACTTGAGTTACTATTGTTATTTACATCTAATTTAACTTACGTCTTCTTTTATGTAGAAAGTATATATTAAAATAATTCACTTTTAGGTGTAAGTATTAAAAAATTTAAAATGCTTGCAATCGGTAAGATATATAGAAATCTCATTTAATAAAATATCAACTAAATATCTTAAAAAGATCTATGTAAATAATTAAATCAATTATGAACGCTTTCAAATGTTTTTACAAAATAATTGTGATGATAAGTGTTGGCTTTCTAGGTTCTTTCCTTAAATGTAATTAAAATTTAGAGGCATTTACATATTTTTCCTTCTTAAACTTTGAAATTACATATTTTTTCAAATTATGCTTAAAAACATTGTACATTTTGCATTAAAAACTTGAATTTTGAAGAAATATGTAATTTCTCTTGTTTAAGAAAGAGAAATATATAAAAATCCTTAAAATTTAAGCAGAAAAAAGGGAAAAAGAAAACAGGAGCACCACGTGACATTGTGTTTGCAACTTTGCATCGGGATCAATATCATAATCCCCGTCACGTGACTCAATAACGTGGAAGCACGTGATTGGATGAGGGAATATTTATTTAAGAAAACGTGACGCCCGTAGCTGTTAAATGTTAACTACGAGATTTATTCTTTAAGTCTAATTTCAACGCTTTGACTTTTATTTAATTAATTTTTGAGAAAATTCCTAAAATAAGTATTTATGAAAACAAATATATAGTTTTAGGTATCATATGTAAAAAATTTCAGAAATATATATTATAAAATAGTTGTGACGAGTAGTTTGTAGAACCAATTAAAACTTGTCATGTGCTCTTAAACTAACCGTAATGAGCACGTTCACTAATTATTTACTCGTTACGACTAAATAAGTTTTATGTATCGTAATCAACGCCCACGAGTAATTCATAAGTCCTTTAGTCGCGACGACTAGTTTACCCAACTTATATTCCCTACATGAGTAGTTTATTAGTAGTTAACTCGTCTCGACTAGTTTAACCTTATAATCTACTCGTCACGACTAAAGGACTTTATGAATTACTCGTGAGCGTTGATTACGAGACATAAAACTTATTTAGTCGTGACGAGTAAATGATTAGTGAACGTGCTCGTTACGGTTAGTTTAAGACACGTGGCAAGTTCTAATTGGTTTCTACAAACTACTCGTCACGACTAGTTTATAATACCTATTTCTAGAATTTTTTACAAATAATACCTAAAACTAGAAATTTGTTTTTATAAATATTTATGTCGGGAATTATCCCTTAATTTTTTCAACAGCGGGACTACCCTAGTAACTACCAGCGTCTTTTTAAGACTACGCGTAGTTAAAATTTTCCATATTTAGACGTTTTGCGACACGTAACAGTCAGTATTGAAAAGTTTTGTAAAAGTGGTATAGTGGTAAAATAAAAAAACCCGTAAACTCTCATGAAATCATTACCCCTCTCTTTCCCTCTTTAACAAAGCGCCTCCCCTTCAAAGTTTTATACACAACTTTCACCACCACAATATCAACCAAAACAACCGGGGGGGGGGGGGGGTGTTCCCCTGCGCTTTTACATCAAAACGCTTTCCCTTCAAAATGGGCCCGAGTACGGATGGTCTAAGACGTGAGGTCAACCGTTCATACTGATTTTTTTAACACTCTAGACCTAAGTTACCAAGAAACACTTTAATCAAAGAGAAAACCTACTATTGTGAGAAAACTCAATTAAATCAGGTTTTGAATCTTAGATCATAAGGATTCTAACCTTAAGCATCATTCTATGCCATTTGAGAAAGCCAATTGTTTTATTGCACAAATTATTATATACTTATAATATTTATAGATATAATTGTGTTCTTTCATATAATTTGATCAGAATTATTAAAAATACAAATCTTTACGATAATATTTATTTACAAAAAGTGCTTCATATCATTTTTAAACCAGGATTGAATCTAAGACAACATCAAAAGTAAATTGAGAATACATTGGTAAGATGTATGTCAAGTATGGAGGGACTTTCTAGTAATCTGCGGTTTTAAATGATCAAAATTATAATGGCTTAAGATCTCAAGTTTTAATCTTTTTCTTTTTTTTTTCTTTTTTTTTATAATGTGTCATTTACTTGACTCTGGATACGTGAATCAGCTCATTTAGTTGACTGGTTGCTCACAAAACTACTCTAGTACTCTTATAGCTGGTAAGAACAACTGAAAATGTTAAAGACTTATAGTCGATAATGCTGTGGCCTTTTCATTTCCTGTTATGGCCTAGTGTAAATGTTTAAAAAAGCTATGAACTTTTTGTTTATAATGTAGAATCAATTACATAGCTAGTTCTTCAACACGTTATGTGATATTCTCGTGGCATTCAGGCACGAACATATCAATTCATCCACAATATGCTTTCTAAACCATCCATTCATCTTAATTCGCTTTACGTTGTTATAAAATCCTCTCGTGATTTATAGCATTTTATACTTAGACAGTCTTCTCATTATATCTTTCAGCTTCTTTCCACTTTAGGTCCACATACCAAAACTCAAATAAAAGTTGTGTTATGTAGGTTCTCAGATTCTGTTCAAACTCCATTTTCATTATCATTTCTGTAGCTCACTAGTTCACTATCATCATATGTTCATTCTTTTATATGAGAACTCAAATATGTTTTGTCTCATCTAGTTACCAGTATCTTATCAAACATGCAATTGATAAGATCCTAAACATAATAATTAAGTTTAATATATATTAATTAAGTTTATCTAATATTTAGTTTCCTTATCATAATTATAGTTTAGTTAGGTTTCATTATTTTTTATACTTTCCTATTTATGTCTTTTGTTTTCTATAATTATAATCATTGTTTGGGAAGTATAACAAAAAGAAATTAAAAAATTGTATCAAGTTCGGTTTCTCCTTTTCTCTTTTGTTCTTTAAGCCTAACTCACTCTACAGGTATATCGGGAGATTAACCATCTCGAATCGATCTCTATCAATTTGATGCTTTCATTCATCGTCCTCATGCCTCCTTCATCACGTGAAGACCTCATCATGGCCATGGTCAACAAAATTGATCAGTTATTGATTCAACAAAAATAATCGTCGCCCAACAAGTCGCCTTAGCCAAGTTGCGGTTTGGCTCCCTCACTACCATCATGAACCAAATCACCTCTAACCTTATCACCGCCCCAGCCAAAATTTCCGACACCTCGGCAATAACTGACCCAAAACCAGCCCCGCTTCAGATTCCGCACCATCCCCAAAGCTCAATCGGTGCCTTATGGCCACATATACTATCTACTCACCACCGTCTGATGCCAAAATAGTTGTTTCAAACTCACCAACAAAAGTAACCTTACTAGTCTCATTCACACCATCACCTAATTCAAAAGCATCCGAAAACCCTACATAATTAGCTTCTACATCCATTCTTAAACCAGGTCCAAACCGGACACAACAAACGCACTCGAATTGGTGCAAAAAACAACACCATACGTGGTTCCATCCTGGTTCAATCAAGTCATGAAATCGGAATCTATAGAAAATCTAATGAAGCCGTTGGCAAACATAACCGGAAGATGCGAGTGGTGGCGGCCGTGGCAATCAGTCGAGACCGCCCCGGTTGAGGTAGTCCGACTTAAGAGGAGACCACCATGGAAAACATATTCCGTTCTCGAGGACAAGAACGCTTTGAAAAGGCTGGGAATTGATATACTCATAGACATAATTATTAAGTTTAATATATATTAACTAAGTTTATCTAATATTTAGGTAACGTTCGGTATGCAGGAATGGAGAGTGGAATGGAATGATCCATTGTGAGAAAATGGAGAAAAGCGTGTTTGGTTGATCAAAGAAATGGAATGACCTATTACCCAGTCCATTCCATTCCCCCTAAAACACCCCAATTTCATTCTATCCATTTTTTTTCATTTCATTCCCTCTTTCACCTCCACTACCCTCTCACCACCATCAACACCCACCACCACCAACCGCCGCCGCCACCGCCTCACCCACCACCACAAACCACCACCATCACCGTTATCGCCACCAACCATCGCCATCAGTGCCAGCTGCCCCACCACCGCCATTAATCATCAACCATCACTCCTGCCCCTCACCACCATCCCCACACCACCATTATCGCCCACCACCACCACTATTTCGCTGCCGCCAACCACTGCCATTGTCACATTCGCCTGCCACCTCCACCATTTCCATCACCACCCACCCACCCACCCACTAGGGGTGTTCATGGTTCGGTTCGAAACCGTGAAACTATCCAAACCGGCCATTGGCTCGGTTTTACGGTTGTTTTTTTTCAAGTTTCGGTCAGTCGGTTTCAAAAATTTCAAACCGTAGCGAACGGTTTGGTTTACGGTTTATACCAAAAACCAACTGTATAAAACCGAACCGGACCGCATAATTTAATTATATATATATATATATATTACATTATATGTGTGGTAAGCACAAAGTGGTAATTGGTAATATACATATTAACCAAATCCTAAAAGCACAAACAAACATCAAACTGTAAAGTAGTGAAATCTTTATTTTGATGTTTTTGGATGCCAAGCTGCTAATTATTTTTCACAGCTAGTTATCTTAATGTATTTTCATGCTTCTAGACAACTAGTGTTTAAATGTGACAGGACGAATTACATTTAAATACGTTAATCTTTCGCAAATTATTCACAACCTAACAGAGCCAGACCGTGAAACCAAACCAGAACCAAACCGTAATTAGCGGTTTGGTTCGGTTCGGTTTAAGATTTCAACGATTTGGTTTTGGTTTACAAGAATAAAAAACCGTTACTAGCGGTTTGGTTCACGGTTTGACCCAAAAACCGCGAAAACCAGACCGTGAACACCCCTACCACCCACCCACCTCCAACCACTATTATCTCCCGTCGCCCACCACCGCCAACCACCGTCACCGGCCACCAATGCCTTGACCGCCACCTATCTCCCACCACTCACTACGATTTTAATTTTTTTCATGCCTACAAACAACGCAAAATAATTATTCATTTCATTCCCAGTGGTAACCAAACATCTTATTGGAATGGTAATAACTCATTACATTTCTTTGTCCATTTCATTACCATGCTCATTTCATTCCTTCGTTATGTTTCATTATTGTTTACTCTTTCCTATTTTACGTATTTGGTTTTCTATAAATTGTAATAATTGTTTAAGAAAAAATATGAAAGAAATTCAGAAAATTGTCTCAAGTTCAGTTACTTTTTTTCTTTATTTTTTTTTGGCTTAACCCACTCTACAAATCTTTCGAGAATTTAACCATCCCAAATCAACGTTTATCATATTATTAGTTATTAAAAGTTATTCACTTAAGACTCTATTTTCACAAGTCTTCATCAAGTGATTGATTCCTTTCGTCATCTATGTCACATGAAAATTAAAATAACTTTATTGTATTTTTAAATCACTAATGAAGAATAATAAGTATTACTGTATTTAAAATATAATATGCTTAGCTGGATCCAGTCATCGTAAAGAGAATCTCCTATTGGTTAAACCGGCCGACGCCATTTTGTAAAGCTGTTGTTTCTCAGTTAGTTATCCTTGTACCACCGCCCATTATCCATTTCTGTCAATGCCGGTCTCCTTTCTCGTACTTTCCTTACATTTTTTTTCTTTTAGCATCTAATATTATAGTTCTAAATCGGGTGTTTCAAAAAGGTTTATACCGACCAACTAAACGGTAATGTTGTGTTTCGCATTTTAAGCGGTTTGCTTGAACATCGAATTGACATTTTTTTTTTCTTCCTAAAAACCGGTTTTATGCTCAAATATTTTGAGACCTGTACTTTTTAAAAATTACTGTTAACCTAACGATTTTCATTGAAACAAGTAAAATTTTGGATTATTTTTTGAAAATTAAGTGTTATTATATAACTTTCTAATTATGGTTTAACTATTGGATTATATTTTATTATGTAATCGTATACCTTTTGGTTGCATTTATTACTTTTTTATTATGTAATCGTATATTTTATTACTTTTTTAATTAAGTTGAAGTTGCATTTATAGGAAATTATAAGGTAAATTATTCAATCCAGTTGAAACTGCCAGTATAACCCAGTTCCACCGGTTTTACTATTTTTTAACTCAATCTAGTACGAGTTAAAACCGATTTTTAAAACATGGCTAAATCCTCTTTACTAGATTTAAACCTTTGGGTCAAATGTCCTCTAGTATATCGTTTTATTTGCTCCCTTTACTTTCTTTGATTTGCATTTCTAACATAGGTGTTTTTACTTAATGAAAAAAAATAAATAAATAGAGCGAAATAAGCCAAACAAAATATGGGCTACTCAGTACCAACTATAAAGAAAAAAAATCAAATTAATCTAAGCTTAAATGAGTATATTAAGCTTTAAATAAGTCCGTTTAGTAAACGAGTCTGAGCTTTGTATTCCAGACTCGGCTAGGAGCATGTGACATGATAGTTTTTAATTAACTACATAAATAATAAAAGTATGTAGCGAGTCTCGAATTTGAAAAGTTTTTCATAAGCTCACTCAAACTTTGATATTGAGCTTTTTGAGCCGAACTCGAGGTATGCTAAACTTGAATTTAGAGGAATTTATACTTGATCTGATCAAATGGTTATTCTTTTTATAGTTTTATGTAACTATAAATTATGTTAAATGGTAAAAATAGTAATAAAGTGAAAGAAAATAAATGTGACCCCATGAGGAAAAGAGTTGCAGTTGGCAGAAGCAGCATGGATGCATCATGCATGTTCATGAAGAATAGTCCCACCATGATGTAACCATCAACCAGTTCCCCTCTTTACCCAATTTTTATTAACCCGTTTGCAAAGGGGTTTTCTAGGGACATCAACCCCCGCCCCCTCCCCTCTTTACGAACCATATAAGACTATACGGGTCCCTATGCGTCCTTATAGTCCTAGACGTGATGTATATGGGGGTGTCTATAGTAAGACCCTCTGTAAAAGAGAGAACCAAATATTTTTAGTGAAGTTTTAATCGTAAATAGTAAACGGTATATTCCTAACGTCTCTAGCTAATGTAAATCGAAAGATTGAAATTTCAACCTAATACACAAATGATTTACGTAATTTACTTTAAATATTATAACAAAATACTTTTTTTAATATAAATCTTTATTGAAAATTTAAATCAAAATGTGATATTTGATTTAAAATATATCAAGTTATGGTTGTAGAATAAAAACATTTGCATGTATGTGGATGGTGATACATGCATGGATAAGTATAAAACTTAATTTATGACACGTAATGGCCAATGGTATGGGTACGGATGTGGGATGCATACATGTTTGTGAAAGAGAATATTTTTATAGGGTGTTTAATATTTTAAATATTTAATATTCAGTAATTCATAAAGATTTGGGTTGGTTTTTATATCCCTATAACCATTTATTCCATAGAAATGGGTCCTCCTAGGGATACGGGGCCAAAAATCAGCGCATATGGAAGGGTTTGTTTTTTATGTTGTACCTTATTAGCCATGGATAGGCTGTTGTTGACCCTATGTGCCACACATAGGGTAATGTATAGCCCTATCCATAACGGATAGAGTATACCACAACATATAGGTATCAAATCAGATGTCAACTTGTACCTTATACACCACGGATAGGGCTATCCGTGACGTTTTGAGGCAAACTTGAATTTTAAGCTTCCCGCTCCCTCTCCCCTCTCCATATATAATATCCACACACACACATTTTCTACACACTCACATATGTAGATGGCATGCCGTGAAAAAAAAACTCATTTTCACGTACCAGTTTCACTGTAAAAGGTAAAAAATGTCGTGGTGGGACTCTTTTTTTCCGGAGTCGAACGAGGAGTCGAATATTTCCGATTTGAACGAGGATTCACGTTTTGCTGATTATAACGAGCAGCCAGCCTTAACAAATTTGAACCAGGTATCGTCGTATCTTTACTTAATTTACTAAGTGTTAGTTATTTTTAACTAAGATATGTTTACCATTTTTTCTGCTAGGAGTATTTTGTATACGATAGTCAGCCTCCGTGGGTGGAGGGAAACAACACATTGAATGCGTACGAGGGTCAACCACGTACCGATCACAGGTAGAATAGCCTTACAGCCAGCCCTTATATCAGTTAACTGAAAATCCGTATTTCATTACCCAGCCTTCGTTCCAGTTTCCCGTAAAAGAGCCGTATTACGGTAGTCATCCTCTGTACCACTTATCATTAGAAGAGTTGTACCTGTCACAAGAATAACTGGATTAAGTTCGTGAGACCTTTCAAGAGAATCACCGCTCAGACAATGAGTCCTATGTGCATTTGTCTGGGAACAAAGCTGATGATGATTACATATGCAAGACGACTTTTTCGTAAAAAATGGATAGCTTATGCTTAATTTATTTAATTTTTATTTTTTTAACACGTTTTAATTATGACGTTATAATTGTTTCAGTCTTTTGGTTCTCGTGAGGAGTTGGAGGAATGGGCAAATTATAAACTACAGGAGCATGGGTGTGTTATTGTGGTCCAATGGTCTAGGAAAAACGGTGTGGATCTTGCATGCAATCGTGGTGGGGAACCAAACTCAAGGCGACGGTCAGTCTTACCAGTAGTATAAAGAAGTGTCGTCCCTTTAAACTCGTAGGGAGGTAAGTCATGCGAGGTGATTATTGGAAGCTTGATGTAGTAAACGAGATGCAAAACCACGATCCCGTCGTCTTTGATGAGGGTCATACATATCTTAGGAAAATGTCAGGAGTGGAACTTGATTTGGTTACGATGTTACACCGACAGGGCGTGATCCGATGAAAATTCTTTCGCTCGTACGGGCACAGTTTCACGATAGCAGGTGTATTATTAAGGATATATACAATGTCATGAGAAGATCAAAGATGACATTAAAATTGGTGATACCCCAGGCAGGTACTTGAAATTCTTTTGAATTAGACTACTTAAAACAAATGTTTATAAATATTTATTAGAGTCTTATTAAACCTGATGCAAGTACTTGAAATGTAATATACAAAAAAATTTCGATATCAACTTTGACAATTTTGGAAGTTGAGGGACTGGTTAGTTAATTAGCTAAAATAAATATAGGAAATCGACACATGTTTGATGACTAATTGGATGAAACTGACACATGTCTGATGACTAACCGGATGGAATGGCTTGTGTCGTCATATGTTAACACAGAATAACATGAGTTATCACAAGAACGACCCATGTCGAGTTCTAGTAAAACTTCGTGCTTACTCATTAAGTGTCCAAACACTATAAATAGAAGACTTAAGAGTTCATTTCTATTCATCCCAAACTTGAATCTCTATCACCTTATATAAACCCGAACACCTACGACGACCCGACATTCCTCCCCCCCGAGCATTAAAGTCTGTGCCATCCCAACGTCCGTCTGAAGTTTTGACATTCGTTTCCTCGACACCAGACGTGTAGTAGAAGTACTGCTCGTTTGGTTATTAAACTTTATCGTCCAAATACCCATATTAAGGTAAGGGTTCCTGTGAAAACATTATATGAACGTTTACGAGCCAAGATCTAGTCGCAAATCGATACGTTAAGTCGTGTTCATTCAATACGTTAATGGAGATCAATACATTAAGCCTGGAGAGAATCCGACAGCATAACGTTACAGGGGATAAATATGGCACAGATATCTATGCACATTCACTAGGGAATGCCTATTTATATGCAGTCCTCCTCATTCGTTAACATCACTAACGAATGAGGCTTCCCATAGCGAATGACCTCCTATTCGCTAAACATCCTTAGCGAATGGGCATTACTTTAACGAATGAGCCTTCATTCGTTACACAGTAGTAACGAATGAGATCTTACATTAACGAATGTCTAGTCTTTAACGAATCAGGCCTCATTCGCTAAACAATCTTAGCGAATGAGCTTTTATACATTATGTGTAAAGACTAAACTACCTCTAGTCTATTTGAACAGCTGCGGACACCAAATCTGTGCACTAACAAACTCCCCCTTGTCCGTAGCTCTCGAATGCTTTCCAATACTTTAGCGTCCAATACATTAACGTCGAATACATTAACAACGAATACGTTAAAGACGAATACATTAACGTCGAATACGTTAACAACGAATACGTTAAAGTTGAATACTTTAACCGTTAATACTTTAACTGCATATCATCAGCCGTACATCCAACCTCCCCCTTGACTGATGATTCTCGGGCTTGAGCAAACAGACAAAATATAACTCTTTGTAAGCAAACCAACAACTTGTAGCGACTCGTATAGATCTCCCCCTCAAACAAGCATGTCCAGGTGATCATTTCGATCATCCAGCTGGCATATGATATGGTTCAATCAAACGAATCAATTAGCAGCAAGTCATCGGCTATCTGTCGCACCGGTAAAGTACAAATGTCTTTACGTTTAACCTCGTCACACATCTTCATGAACAACCCGATCATTCCACATCTTTCACAACGGTCTTCACTCTCTCGATAACGTCTATCCCAAAATATAACCCTTTGAAGCTCTTCGGCAACCAATATGCTTGGATGCGCTAATGCTTTGGGCATATGATTCAGAGTTCCAACCTTCGTTAATCAATCCCGAATGATCAGATTCTTCAATCCAATAACAAGACCCGTATATTCCTCAACCACATCAAACCATTCAAGAATGTCCCCTTCAACAGAAGCAATCCGCCGAATACTCGTAGCCAACATAGTCAGGATCAAAGTCCCTCAGAAAGAAGTAAACGGACATACACTCGTATCCCACATAGTCAGGTTTCAATCTTGAACAAATCAATCACCAATCGAAGAACAAACACAGTCTTGAACTCGGTCAAACATAGCTTTGCAATCACATATTACCACCCAAATTGCAGTAATTTTTCAAGAAATCCTTGCAAATGTAGGAAAGATACCAATCGTTTAAACTCTTTGAAAGTTTTATCTCCCCCATTTCTTGACAAATTAGGCAAGGTCTTGATCAATTCTTCGAAAATCTTCAAGAAAATTCTCGTTAACTTAGTCGGTTACTCCCTCTCGGCCCCTCGATATGCGTGAAAAGTCGGCCGAAAAATATGTCACCAAAATTTGCCAGAAGAGTATCTCGCATATTTAAAATATCCCCGAAAAATTTCGTTTAAGAAATTTTTTTTTTTAAAATCTCATACGTTATCCTGATCTTCATTCGCTACAACAGTAGCACATTCGTCCAGCATCCATCAACATTCGTTACTCTTGAATGAATGGGTCTCATTCGTTAATCTCCATAACGAATGTCTTATACGTTAAACCACATTCGTTACATTTGAACGAATGGGTCTCATTCGTTAACTTATTAACGAATAACCACATACGTTAAACCCTCATTCGTATGAACAGTACACGAATGAGTTTTCATTCGTTAAACACCTCATTCGTATGAACAGTGTACGAATGAAGTTCACATTCGTTAAATTCCAACGAATGTACTCATTCGTTAATCCTCCGTAACGAATGAGTTTAAAATTAACGAATGGGTTGTTGGCAGTTACTGTAGACGCCGGAAAAATGAATCTCGCCGGAAAAATCAGTTACATCGCCAGAAAACGTATATCTTCAAGCTGTAACAATGGCAGAATCATCAAACCTTCATAAATAACCACCAAAATTACATCCATATGCTTGGAATTTTATTAGGAACACAAATATAGCATCTAATTCATCAATTAAGCACGGAAACCATGTTAATTTTGATCTGCAACATCAAAGCTCCATCCGAGGTCATCAATGGCAGATTCAACATTTCATCAGAATTAAACACCAGATTGATAACGAAGCTTTGGATTTGATCCAGAAACATGAATATATCATCAATTTCATGATTCATCAACGAAATCATCCGAAATAAGATCAAAACCCGATGAACACGAAGAACACGAACTGTTACGTATCACGAGCAACCTCCTGCTCTGATACCAATTGTGAAAACGTTATATGAACGTTTACGAGCCAAGATCTAGTCGCAAATCGATACGTTAAGTCGTGTTCATTCAATACGTTAATGGAGATCAATACATTAAGCCTGGAGACAATCTGGCAGCATAACGTTACAGGGGATAAATATGGCACAGATCTCTATGCACATTCACTAGGGAAGGCCTATTTATAGGCAGTCCTCCTCATTCGTTAACATCACTAACAAATGAGGCTTCCCATAGCGAATGACCTCCCATTCGCTAAACATCCTTAGCGAATGGGCATTACTTTAACGAATGAGCCTCCATTCGCTACACAGTAGTAACGAATGAGCTCTTATATTAACGAATGTCTAGTCTTTAATGAATCAGGCCTCATTCGCTAAACAACCTTAGCGAATGAGCCTTTATACATTATGTGAAAAGACTAAACTACCCCTAGTCTATTCGAACAGCTGCGGACACCAAATCCGTGCACTAACAAACTCCCCCTTGTCCGAGCTCTTTATCATACTTTAGCGTTGAAACATCTTTGTCTTCCAATCAACGTAGCTATGAATCTTGTGTGCGTAGCAGACACGAACAACCCTCTGAAACTGCATTGCAAGATCATAATCCATTACATGAGCGAATCTGATCTGACTTGTGAATAACGCGTCGTTGTCAGACTCAGATAGATTGACCAGCCACATCGGATCAAATACACGTAACGTCTTCGTGCGTGAACCCTGGCCATAAACAATAACCGCTTCACCTGTACGATTATCATAATACCAATACTTAAATGAGGTGAATAGACTCTGAGGGAATATCTTCATCGGAACCCTCTTTGTCGTCTTCGGCGGCTTCACTATTAAGATTAACTTCCTCCATCCCGTGCGTGCATCTATCTCGTCAATATATTTGTGTGTCAGCACCTGAGGCTGGAAGAATTTGAAACCAAAGCGGGTTTCTTGCAATAATTTCCCGTAGAACTAGCTAGCCCATTTATCGTCTCCACGATTAACAAACGGACGATAGCTAAGGTTAGTACATCCCATCGAGGCATAGATAAAATATCGTGTGGGTGTTTGAAATAATAAATATCGTGCTCCCACTTAACGATATATACCTTAAGATCTGAATCGTACTACCATGCCACTATATCACCTTTAACATCTTTAGCAGGCTTGTACTTCTTCATCTGGTATGCAGATTCCCGAAAAACTTTCACATCTTCACATCTTCTCAACTTTCACATCTTCTCAACTTTCACATCTTCTCAATGTTATAATATCTGAAAGTCTCGATCATCTTATTCATCTTCTCAATGTTATGCTCAAACATACCATCAAAAGCACGTTTCCGCTTCTTTTCTGTAGTTGACACATGGCTCGATTCTGCAGCTTTTAACTTATCTTTTTCTTCCTGTAATCGATGCTCTGCCGCATTGAAATGCTTAGCTGTAAAGAACGGAATACCCGAGTCATTGTTATTATCTGTGTAAAACTCCGGATATTCTTCAACAGTAACATCTTCCACTTCCACTTCTTCAAAATCAGGTACATTCTCGTGAGGAATACCTGTATCAGTACTATCTTCCATCTCCACATCCACGTTCTTACCCAATTCCTCAATCTCATCATCATTTAGATCCAGAAGCAAGGGAATTTGTTCTTTCGTTAAAGAATGATCAACAAATTCACCTTCTTCAATCTTATCAGCATTCACCATACTGTATACAATCCCATCCATTCCTACAAACAGAAGCATGTTAGCCGGAATAACATCTATTGGCTTGGCTCTCGTGTAATCTTTATATGGAACAATCTGTAGATTATTAGCTTCAGACCCACCACCAACACTCACATCAGTCTTATTACCCGCCGACGGTGTGGAACTTCCGCCCGATTGCTGATCTACCCCACCCCATGCACCATCCTGATCATCTTCATTATTCTTCAACTTCTTTAATTCATCTTTTTTGCATGTCAGTTGAAGAATAATCTCATCCTGTTTGTCTAACCTCTCCCCCTGAGCAACAACTAGGGCTCGAAGTTCCTTATTATCACGCTGAGCCGATAGAAGATGCCTAAGCAAATTCCGTTGCGCTAGCTCATTTGCAGCTCTGTCTTGTAAGACCCCGAATCCCGGGAATCCTACAGTTGGTAATCACGTCCATAAATTCACAAAAATTTAAAACCAATCGATTCGTTTTATCTAAAACAAGTTCAGAGTAAATAACAGCGGAAAAAGTATAAGTATTTAAATATCCCAAACACGGGTACAGGTGTCCAAAATCAAATGTAAATAAAATATTTTTTTTATTTGAATTCCTCGACCAGAAATGCCTTCAACCTCCCGAGTAGCATCCAACACGTCCAAGTGGTAGCATCCACTTCTTAACCTGAAAGTCAATCTAACATACACACAAAGTCAGCTTGAGCTGAGTGAGTTCAAGTTTTCATAAACGACATTCGTTAAAAATTTAAATTCCATAAGTATGAAATGTAGTGGAAAATCATGAGACCATAAAATCATAAATAGCCTTTCTTAACCAAATCATAAGTGAATAAAACATTAAACATCTTTTCACACAGCACGGGCCTCCTCACTCCGGGTCTTCCCCGAGTAATATATTTGACCCGGCCGCGGTTTAACAAAACCGTTAAAATCATGCAACACGAGCCTCCTCACCCCGGGTCATCCACAAGTAATATATTTGACTCGGTCATAGTTTAATAAAACAAAATCACGCGACACGAGCCTCCTCACCCCGGGTCATCCCCAAGTAATATATTTGACTCGGTCACAGTTTAATAAAACAAAATCACGCAACACGAGCCTCCTCACCCCGGGTCATCCCCAAGTAATATATTTGACTCGGTCGTGGTTTAACATCCAAACACGTGATACGGGCCTCCTCACCCCGGGTCTTCCCCAAGTAATATATTTGACCCGACCACGGCTCAACATCAGGGTCGAGCAAACGTACAACCCAAACACGTAACATCAGTGCATGCAAACACAAAGTAGGCATACACAACATCAGTAGTCGAAACGACTACAACATCGCCAAATATAGGCCAAGCAATAATGTATATACATATATATATTTATATATATATATATATTTAACATCCCAAGGCCTACCATATCTAGCAGGCCTATATAAATTCATTTAAAAACATTTCAAGAGTTTAAATATCAAAACGGGATTATAAAATATTCCAAGAGTTTAAATATAAAAACGAGATTATAAAACATTCCAAGAGTTTAAATATAAAAACTGGATTCTAAAACATTCCAAGAGTTTAAAATATAATACGGGACACGAACAGTTAGGCTATCATCAACACTAAGTATTCGTACTTAGACATCTATATACATCCATATGTTTATATCCCTATAAATACCGTCCCAATAATAACATCAGGGTCGAGCATACGTACAACCCAAACACGTAACATCTCATCCAAGTAATAACATCAGGGTCGAGCACACGTACAACCCAACACGTAACATCTCATCCAAGTAATAACATCAGGGTCAAGCACACGTACAACCCAACACGTAACATCAGTGCATGCAAACAAAAATAGGTCTACTCATATTCAATTACTGCCAAGTCTACTAACATCCTCGAGTCTAGACCATCAATAATGTATGTAACCTTAAGGACACAAGACCATGAACGAGTCTAAAATATCCTAAGGCATATAAAATAATTCAAATATAGCTTTCAAAATGCACCATCACGAGTGAGACCATGTAAAACTATTCAATTCAATGTAACGAGTAAAATCGTTTAAAATTGTATTTCGGTGTGTATGCTAGCCCAAAACGTAAAAGAGTAAAAAGGGCATCATGAACTCACCTGAATCAACCGAACACCTGCAACGAGCTAGGAAATCCCTAAGTGCACAATCACAAGCAAGGGCCTGTAAATTATACACAACGCGTTACTAAACTAGACCGTAAGAACACTCTTGCCTAATGGGCCGTTCAAGCCCAACACTTTGGCCCAAGGCCCAACAACTTGGCCCAAGGCCCAACACTTTGGCCCAAGGCCCAACAACTTGGCCCAAGGCCCAATACCTGGCCCAAGGCCCAACAACTTGGCCCTAGTCCCAAGACTTGGCCCAAGACTTGGCCCAACAACTCGGCCCAAGGCCCAATACTTGGCCCAAGGCCCCTAAAACCTTTCAACTAACCAAAACCACCGGTTAAGCCTAAACGAACTTGTTGATTAATAACGAGTAAAACGTGCAGATTTTAGCATGCAAAGATATATTTTATTGCATAGGAAAACCATGGAATTAAATTACTAAAATTTTACCAGTGTTACATTAATATCTTAATTTTATAAAAATATTTTTATTATATTTTTCTAGTCGACAAAAAAATCATAAAAATTCTTCTAACACAGAAAGGTATGTGCAGCTATTTCAGCTGCGCAACAAAATGGTTTTATTTTTATAAAATTCATTACCCAGCCAAATTAAACGATTCCAATTGGGTTTGGTTCCTAACTCAAAATATTAACTTCCAGAAGTAGAACAAACCAATTTAGACTTGTCGAAAAAAGGTTATGATGTCGGGAAGACGGACCAGAATCCGTCGTCCCGCATCAGGTTTGACACTCGATTTTATAAAATCATAAAAAGTATTCAAATCTCATCCAAAAATTACGTATTATACCTTTCTGGAAACTAGACTCAAAGTAGAACATCATGGAATCAAGAATAGATCAAAAACGGTGGATTAACATCGCGTTACAGACCCTACAATAAACGTATACGAATCTGTCAGCAAGTTGTTATCATCAAAACTCAATCTTAACTACCAATAAGCGCGTTAATATGATCAATTAAGGTGTAAAAGACATTGGGAATCATAAAACCGACCTTGAATTGAAGTTTCCACGGCTGAAACTTGGCTGGGCAGAAGAAAAACGAGCAGGGTGTCCAGGTCTGACGGCTGCAAATAGGTTTAGGGTTTGAGTTTTCTTTTGTTTTATAATATAAAATAGTTACATCCAAGTCCCTCCAAATTGAAGTATGTAGCAACTTGGGTGGAAAGTTAAGTGAGAACGTTTACGAGGTTTGCAAGGAGCTCCCGGGAGAATGCCGGGTCAAGCCCGAAAGGTGTACATAACACTACAAGATTAAACCTTTTGTCGGAAATTAATGGGCGTTACATGTCTGCTTGCATTTGAGTGTGTTGTAACTGCAACAGATTCATCATGTGAAACCATTGAGCATGAGGAGCCATGTGATAGAAATTAGGATGCACTGGTTGCATAGGACCTTGAGGATGACTGAATGACAAACGGTGTTGGAGTAACAGGAGTAACAGATGTCATTAGTTGTGGTGTAGGCATCTGTGCCAATACAGTATGTAATATGTCTCCAAAATGAGTATCAGGCCTCACAGTAGTAGCCAAAGTCAGAGTTGGAGGCATTGGAGACGTAGGCATCTGCACAGGTGTTGGAAAACGAGGAAAATCTGTCATTGTAGTAGGAGTAGGAGATCGTGGAATCTGTGGAACTGGAACTGGAGAAGCAGTAGAAGAAATAATAGGAGTAGAAACAGCAGTAGAAGGCACAAACGGCTGACTCGGTATCTCAATACCCGAACCCCTTCTAACTCGTTGTTTCTTGAGTTTCTCCCCCTTTTCCGTCATCGGTTCTTTACTTTTACGCTTACGCTTCTATTCATAACTTAACTTAGCTTGTGGTCCTGGACCACCATCACCACCATCATCTCCACCATTATCACCATCACCACCTTCACGTTCTGAATCGGAATCGTCATGAGCCCAACGATCATTAGGTGGCGCGACATAATCAATATTCGCTAGATGACCAATTAAACATTTATACCTTGGTCGATCTGCCAAACTCTGACCTCTGTATGATCTCGTCGCATCGTCTCTTCATTCATATGATCGAGCTTCATCACGTCTGCTTGATCTTTTTCCAAGTCAGGCACCAGATCATTTATCATCATTTGCAAAAATCTGGGATACATTAAGAACTTATGTCTGCTGGTGATGTTTTCTTTCAAATGATAATAAACCAATTCGGAGAAATTGAATGGTTTATTAAGAACAAGGGCAACAAACGCAGATTGAAGCATCACTCGGCACTCGTCAAATCCACCCTTACGTCCACCGAGACAATGAATCAATACGTGAAGAAAATACTTGTACTGTTCACACAAGTTCGCTTTGCTGTACATAGATCTGCCCAAATCACCATTATACTTTACACGACCAAATAACCCTCTGATCAATGCTCGATTGAACTCACATCTGTCATCAACTGTGTCATTAAATCCCAGTGAGTCTCTGATCATGCCAATATCAATCACCATCCGTTTTTCCTGAATAACCGCTTCTATCTGATTATCTTCTTCATTGAACGTAGCAGTATTCCAAAACTCTTGTATTATCTTCTGATAAACAACTGTACGGGTAGAAATGGCCTTGTAGATTCTTGAGCAGATGAGAAAACTAATCATACCCCCAAAGATAGGAGTAGCTTCAAAGTTCGGGTCTAAAAACGCACATATGTTGTGGCTTTTATTCCAAGACAGTGCCATTTCTGTTAAGAACAAACATACATTAGTAAAATATTCCAAAATAATCAAACTATTTAACAAATGACAATCACATTCGTTAAAAACTGTAAACGAATGGGACATTCGTTATACATGAAAAGGTTCATTCGTTATCTTTAACGAATTATCCTTAATCGTTAACCTATTCGTTACAAGTAACGAATCAAATTTAACGAATCACTCTGATTCGCTTTACTTTAACGAATCCAATCTGATTCGTTATGAATTTAAACAATCCATTCGTTACCTTAACGAATCAGATAGTCATTCGTTAACTGTCTTAACAAATCAAGCTACATTCGTTATAAAGATAACGAATCATGCTTCATTCGTTATAAAAATAACGAATCAGTCTAGAGTGTCTGTTTGACTAATCTGAGAGTCAACATACAAACAATTTTGACTATTTATAGTCAAAATCGTCATGTTCATATTAGAATCTGTTAAAATTCCAAACAATGTGTACGATTAACCATTGAGTTTGTGTTCGGAAACCAAATGCATGTAATAATCCATCAATTATCAATTCAAATGTAATCTCATATATGAATATTATCGATTTCTAATTATTCAAGTAAGGTTCACTTCTTTAATGAATCAGTTTAACACTTAAACCACTGATAAATCTTCGTGAAACACATATGACGATTATCGTATTTACTTGCTGATCACAAATATAACAATCAATTAGGCAACTATGCAAGTAATGGATTCTGATGAAATTTTGGCAGAGTTTCGTTTAGAGAAGGCAATGGAATAGGAATTAGGCGAATGAACCGTCATTCGTCTAACCTTGGGATTATATCCAATAGTTTCAGGTGAATCGAGGTCATTCGTTCAAAATTTGAACTAACGAATGGCCTCATTCGTTAACTGTTGAATCTCATTCGTTAAAATTTTTAACGAATCTTCTCTCATTCATTAAATTGTTAACGCAAGAGACGCATCATTACGAGCTATTCACAGAAGTGGTATACTATTAACTTTCGTACGGGATGTAACCCCTATGCCACATAATGGCTGTAGACCCCCGAAAAAAAGACGTGTGTAGAAAAAAATTGAAGAGATTTCAATAGCAAGAGAAACAAGAGAAATAAATGATTCAATGATAAGATCAAATAATATTATTATGGTTCGAGAGAAAATAACAGTATCTACTCGGACACTACAGTGGACGTGTGTTGAATCAGCAACAGACAGTAAGCGTCTTTTATATGGGCGCTTTATTCTGTCTCCACTTATGAAAGGTCAAGCAGACACAATAGGCATTGCGATGCAAAGAGCTTTAAAAACAGATCAAAAAATAAAATAAAATAAAATGATATGATTCAACCTCAGACCCATTTGAATGTAGCAGATAACAGCGGGGCTCGAGAATTGATGTGTATTCGAATCATAGGAGCTAGCAATCGTCGATATGCTCATATTGGTGACGTTATTGTTGCTGTGATCAAAGACGCTAACTAAGTCATTCGTTAATCTTTAACGAATCAATAATTCATTCGTTAATTTTTAACGAATAATACATTAACCATTCTCATTCTTTAAATGTTTAAACGAATGTCTTCCATTCGTTATGCACAACGGAAGCGAATGTCTATATAGCGAATGAGGTAACTCATTCGTTATATTTAAATAACGAATGGCTTTACATTCGTTAAACGTGTTAACGAATCACCAAACCTCCTTAACGAATGAGAAAAATAATTTCTCATTAAGGAATTAAATAATCATTAAAAACCAAATTAGGGTTTTCAAATGAATTAAATTAAATCTAAATTAGGTTTTAATTGTGTACATTAAAATTCCCGATCAACAAGTATCGGTACTGATTAACTTAAACAGAATTTTACGTTAGAAACATTAATTGTTACAAATTGAAAATACGTTAAGCACGATTTAACTTAAACCTTTTGGGGATAAATCTTTTTCTTTTGAATTTATTCGCTAGCTTGGTAAATCGAAACTAAAGCAAAATTGAAAAGAAAGAAAAATCTTTTTGTATATTTTGAAAATTTTCAAGTAGCAAAGAACTAAACTTAGTAAATGAAAAGAAATACATATTTTTGTGAGTTGAGCAGGAAATCATATTGACGAAAATGTCACTAAGTAACACTTCAATTTCAATAGTTATTATACACGTAACCCAACGATGATTGCAGATATAATTGTCCTTTTAAACTTTTCACATACTTGTCGGAAACTTTACGATATGCTTTAATTTGGTTCAATTAGGCACAAAACCATATGTGGACCCCATCAATCAGATATAACATTTCTATCTCTTATATAGTGAATATCACATGTATGTTTTTCTTTTGATTTTCCAAATTTTGATTAACTGTAACTCATGCAAAAATAATAAAAAGAAAATAAAGCAGAAGGTTAAAATTTTCCCTTAAGGTCGGTATGACTACACGCAAATAAGGTTCCATTTTAACAAAATAAAAAGATAAAAATAAGCTGAAATTGCATAAAATCTTAACTCTCAATTCGGATAATACCGTATTATCGCGCGGAAAAAGTCCAAGATTTTATACGAAACACCAAGTAAAATAAAGCAGAATACCCAAATATTAACCCTCAGGTCGGATAATCTTATCGCGCATGAGAGGATCCAATATTTGAAAATAAAGTTGAATTTCTTTGCAAAATAAAATAAAAACAAAGCAGAATTTTCTTCAAAAATGAAAGCATGCACACACAGTAATTATTTTGACTTTTGACTTTTCTTTAAATCAGATATAGTATCAATCTTTCAAGATGTACTTCCACTAGGTTCGGCATTCATTATCTTTATATCTTATCAGTTCCTATATAGTCTGTCAAGCCTATCTTTGCATATCATATTGCTGGCCTTACGGTAATTTTTAATCTAGTTTATCCATGTACTAGATCAATCCCGTCAATGTACTATCATTTTCCCTTTTTGCTTCAAAACTCAATTTTGAGGAGCATTTTTCAATGTTTTTGGATTTTTCAATATTTGAATGTTTTTGGAGTTTAAGAATTTTTCTGTACAAACGAAAACACAATATTTTTGTATTTTTCTATTTTCTCCCCCTAAAAATAGTAAAAATTGAAATAACATAAAAAAATGATCTAACCAAGCTTTTGAATTTATGTGAAAGATTTTAAACCGTTTATACCAAGCAAGTATTGAAAACGCGTTTTGTCAAAAGCTTTGGTATAAAGGTCAGCCTTTTGAAAATCCGTATGAATTTTATCAATTGATATTAATTTCTTTTCATAGCAATCACGTATAAAGTGATAACGGATTACAATATGTTTTGGTTTTTAATGTTGAACCGGATTTTTGGTGATAGAGATTGCAGCATAATTATTAATAAAATAGGAGTAGTAAGAAACTTCAAACCATAATCCCACAAATGTTGCTGGATCCAGAGAACCTGTGAATAGCAACTCGAGGCCGCCACATACTCCGCTTCGGCTGTTGAAGTTGAGACCGTTGTCTGCTTTTTACACTACCAGGAAACAAGCCGGTTTCCTAAGAATTGACATCCCGCCGTTGTCGATTTGAAATTGATCTTGCAACCTCCATAGTCCGAGTCAGTAAAGGCGGTGAGATCGAACTTATCGTCTTTGGAGTACCATAACTCGATGTCTGGAGTTCCCCTCAAATAATGTAAGATACGCCTTACTGCCGCCAGGTGAGTCACTCAGGGACTCGATTGATACCTAGAGCACAAACAGATAGCAAACATAATGTCTGGTCGAGAAGCAGTCAAATACATGAGTGATCCAATCATAGCTCGATATAGGGTCGGATCTACGGTATCTTCTAATTCATCCGGAGATAAATTGTAACCCACGGGAAGTGGAGTAGAGGGAATTTTGCCATCGGATATCTTGAATCGGCTCAAGACATCGTTCACATATTTTGTCTGATGGATAAAGATCCCGGCGTCAGACTGGTGAACTTGCAAACCCAGAAAGAAACTCATTTCTCCCATCGAACTCATCTCGAATTTTGTATGCATCTTTTTCTTGAATTCTTTGCATAAACTATCGTTTGTCGAACCAAAAATAATACCGTCCACGTAAATTTGGACGAGGAGCAGATCATCACCCATATTCTTGTAAAATAACGTACAATCCACAGTTCCCCTCTTGAATCCACTTTCAATCAGATGGTCAGCCAACGTGCTGTACCAGTCTCTCGGGGCCTGATGCAAACCATACAGAGCTTTGTTTAAACGGTAAACACGTTTAGGAAAGTCTGGACCCTCGAAGCCAGGAGGCTGTGTCACGTACACTTCTTCATGAATTGCTCCGTTCATGAATGCCGATTTCACATTCATTTGATAAATTTTGAAATTTTTGTAGGCTGCATAGGCAAGAATGATTCGTATAGCCTCCAGTAGCGCCTCCGGAGCATAAACTTCTATATAATCTATTCCTTCCTGTTGATTGTAACCAAGAACGACCAATCGCGCCTTATTTCGCACGATAACCCCACGGTCATCCTTCTTGCACTTAAAAACCCAATTTGTAGGAATTGCCTTTTTAACGCGATCGGGTTTGTCGATTAAGTCCCATACACCCAGTCTAACAAACTGTTGCAGCTCCTCCTGCATAGCTTCAACCCATGATGGTTCCTTGAGTGCCATTGCGACACTTGTCGGTTCTATCTATGATAGAAAGTAGGTGTATTGTGCGATACTAAGGATACCCGAAGAGTGCAAATCCGCATAAGCACAAACAATCGAATCCTCAGTAGGAGATACATTATGATCAGATTGATCATCACATATGCTAGCCAATTGGTGCCTTGTGCGAACCCCGTCGTTCACGTCACCAATTATCTGATCTTGTGGATGTTGCGAGTGAATCCGTAAAGTAGGATTCGCAGGAACAGATACATTATCACCCAAATTGGTGATATTCTCCTCCGCAGTGTCTAAAGAGACAGATGATGAATCATCACTGATTAGACTAGGCTTGGTAGTTTCTTGAGCTTCTTCTACCATTACAGATGATGAATCAACAAACTCAGCATCATCGGAAAATTCAGAAACATCGTTTGACGTTTCAGATACATTAGGATAGTCACTTGCATCAACCGAGGAAAACCTTGGACTTGGAAGACATTGGTCCTCCAAATACGATCTAACGAGATCTTCAGGTATGTCATTAACTGTTGATGTAAATGAATTAAATAATCGATCGTAGTCGAACATCCAATCGGGACCTGTACCAGTTGGTGGAGTCGTATAACTTTGACAATCAACGTGATACCATTCCTCCATGCAACCAGAAGAAAGATTGAAAATCCGCTTCTTCGGAGAGTTATAACCCAAGAAATAACCATCAAAAGCTTTTTCATCGAACTTTCCAACGTCTTTCTTCAACATAGTACATGGACACTCAAATGGTTCCAAATACTTTAAGTTCGGCTTACAATTATGTAGAAGCTCGTAACTAGTCTTCTTGAGCTTCTTTACTGTTAGTACGTGATTCAATGTGTAGCAAGTAGATGAGGGCGAAACTTTGACATTGTAACTCATGTCAAGTACATAAATATCATTTGATCGAGGTGATCGCATGACAACCATGTCTTCTGGAATTGTGTATCCCGGTTGAAGAATAATACATTCCTTGTCGGTGAATATGGTGGTGAACTTCTTATCGCAAATCTGTGAAACACTCAACAGATTGTGATCCACCTTTTACAATAATTAACTTTTTCAAACGTTATTCTACCGTTTGAAACTTCCCCTTCTTTTGTAATCATTCCTCCTTGATTACCAACAAACGCCACATAACCCCCTTGAATATCTTTAATGTTGTTCAGAAGGTCTAGGTTGCCGGTTATATGCCGAGAACATCCGCTATCCAATATCCATTTTTGACTTGATACGGACCTAGATGTACCCTGCACAAACAAGTAAAATGATTAGTCCAAAAAGGCAGCCCAAGCCTCAGTCTTGGGCTCTCCCTTTGAAACTTTTGGAGTACTTAATAATTTAACACACGTATTCGGTACTTGACAATAAGTGGCAGTTTTCTTAGTTTTTTTCTTAAGATAACCATCATGGATTCTTTCCGAATATGTGTTTAAACAGATGGGTTGAGCACGATTAACACATGTGTTTAATACTTTAAGTGCATCAACCCGAATTACTTTCCTCGGATTGATGTTTGAATACATTATCATAGAATTATCAACTTGATTTTCCTTTGTGTTTGAAAAAGATTTAGTCTTGCAAGTTGAATAATCTTTGATATTGTTGATCTTTCCTTTGCATCGTCTTGAAACATGACCCGGTTCACCACACTTGTAACACAGTCGAGAGTCTAAACTTTGTTGTGATGATGTACCGGTCGGTTGTGATATCAAAGTTTTAAGATCATCAGATTTTGGTGTTTCAAAAGTGGTCTTCTTCGATGACTCATGTTTTAAACCCTTCTTCATTTTGTAAAATTCAAGATTTGTCAAATTCGATGAATTTTCCAAACCTGACGATTTTATAAATTTTATAGGTTTGAAAACATTTGTTTTTTATTTTTGAACATTACTAGTTTTTGATTGAAAGAATTTCTTCTCAAGTTCAGTCATTTTAGTAGTTTCATCTTGAAATACACTTTCAATCAATTCTGGTTTAAGAAGATTCAATGGAACTTCTTTGTCTGAGAACACTTTTGGGAGACCTTTTTATTTAAATACTTTTCCAGTTGAAGTTTTCAGTGGAGGATTAATGAATCGCATTAATTCCTCATCAGACACTGAAAGCTTGTCTGTGGAAGTTACATTAACATGTTCCTTTGGAATTACTTTAGGAATATCCGTAGGAACACGTGAATTGTTTGAAGAAACACTTGAGGATTTTGCACCATAAACAGCTTTTTCAAAATCTTCTGGTTCACACAGAATGTGATTGTCAATTGGAATGTCCTTATTTTTAACAATCACATCTGTTTCAGTCAGCTCCTCGATTGAACCGTCAATTTCATTTTTGGTAAACACCTTTTTGCTTTCAATATTAACTGGTTCACGAGTCGGTTCAAATGAATCAACATTTTCAAGTTTATCAGTAGGCATATTTAAAGAATTTTCTGCCTTAGGAATGCTACTGTAATCCTGATTAAATGGAGGAGGAATTTTGACGTATCCCAAACCTGATTTTCCGTTCTTTTTATGTGAATGATTAACCTCGATTATTTCATTCAACAAAAAAGAAGAATCTCTGAATTTACTAAGTTTATGATTTAATTCTATTTTTTCTTGCTCGAGATTGGAAATGCAAGTTCGAAGACGAAGAATCTCCTTTAAATGTTGATCCACTTCAATAATTTTACAATGAACCTTTGCTTTAAGATCATGATTACTATCTGATAATTTCTTAATTTTCAGATTAGCTTGCTCAGGCAATTTTTTCTTTTGCTTATAGCATTTCTTGATCGTAAAGTAATAATTAGTAAATGTATTGTTTTGAGTTAATGTTGTTTCAAGTTTGGCTTTTAACACAGCACACTCAGAACAATCAACCATTATTGATGCAGGTTCATTTACATTAATTTGAGGTGTAGGACATACCTCATCAATCTTAGCCATGCAGGCATAAGATTCAGTTTTCTTAGGAGTTGATTCTGGTTGAGATGACAGAGATTGATCACTGTCAGTCTCCGAGTTAGATGAATCACTACTCTCCAATACAT
Organism: Bidens hawaiensis; assembly: GCF_021521415.1. Lineage (NCBI taxonomy): Eukaryota > Viridiplantae > Streptophyta > Magnoliopsida > Asterales > Asteraceae > Bidens > Bidens hawaiensis. The sequence goes on along the minus strand of NW_027494776.1, from coordinate 77,868 downwards.
TATCGCTACTGGCATCCTCAAAATTCTTCACAGGCTCAATGATTGCAATGTTTGCCTGATTTCCCAATAAACGCTGAGACCAATCAACTCCGTCATTTACCAATAAAGCTTGAATAATGGGAGATTTGTCTTGATCACCAGAGCCAGCAGTGTTACTTTTATCTCCTCCAGATGAAGACTTTATAGAAGAACGGTCAGAATTGCGTGAGCCGGAATAATCTTTCCTCGGCTTATCACACTCTTTGGCGAAGTGGCCAAATTCACTGCAATTATAACACTTGAATTTTAACTTATCAAACCCAACCCTTTTATTCAACGTGGGAAGATCTTTTCTCGTTCGTTGCATGAATCTTTTAACCTTTCGAACAATCATGGCCATGTTCCACTTCAAATCCATAAGCTCAAGATCATCTGGGTCGATTTGATCATAGTCCTCATCTGTGAGATCCCTCGTAGCAATCTTACTTCCCACCAGTTGTTCATATGAAGTCATGAACGCACATACAAAAGCGAACTGTTTTTCAGCTTCTTGTAAATTAACCTTGGGTAAGCTTGAAGCATGAGCATTTGAGTTGCCAGTTGCACCACTCGCCATGAAACATACATTATGGGGACTGTTTACGTTAGGATCCTCTTGGGATTGAGCAAAGAATGCATTAATAGGCACTGATCTTGTCGCATTATTTGCTGGTAATGCACCACCATAAAGTAACGGGTTTTGAGTTGACGACTGCTGATTTTGATTTTCTTTCAAAGTAGATTGACATTTAAGATCGAATTCCCTTTCTTCGATCTTGTTAATGAATTGTACAGCAGTCAATTCAGGTTTCTGAAAGAATCCGTTTTCTTTATGCACAAACAGGAAAGTCGAATAGTCTGTAGGTATAGCATTCTTCAAAGTATCAATCTTGTCTTGTTCTGTTGGCTCAAGATCAACAGAAGACATCTCAACAATCAAGTGGCTGAAACGGTTGATCATTTCTTCTACAGTTTCATTTTTCATCAGAATAAAGTTTCTGAATTGGAATTTCACTAAAGTCTTCTTGCTTTCGAGAGTATTGCCCAAACTTCTGGTTTTCAAGGTAGTAAACAGTGAAGCACAGACTTTGATCGTACTATATTGATGAAAAATATGTTCCGGTAAAGCCATAGTGAGTGTAGAATATGCTTTCGTCTCACTTTCAAAGTCCTTCAACTCATGTGTCTCATACTCTTTAAAAGGTTTCGGAGTCCAACTCGTGTTGTCATTACCGATCAGTGGTGCAGCATAAACATCATCAAGAAAACGAACACTGCTAGGATGCACGGATCCCAGATGTGCACGGAATCTTGGTTCCCAACAGGCAAAGTCCGAAAGTTTCAACAGCTTGGGACATTTATTATGACTGCCTATCTCGTTATCCATCATCAGCATCTGTTGCAATAAGACGTTCTGTGACGCTAACGCATAATAAGATGAATTATGAGCAGCCATGATAAACCAACTGATAAACTTTAGGGATTAACAAAGTTTACTGTTCACACGAATGAACCAGTAACGAATGGGTTTTAACGAATGAATCTCTTCACATTCGTTAACCCTTTAACGAAAGAGCTAGTAACGAATGGGATATTCGTTAAAACTGAGATACTTTAACGAATGGGATATTCGTTAAAAGTTGATTACTTTAGCGAATGTATAAGATATTCGTTAACGAATGAAACTTAACGAATATGGCTTAACGAATCAGGCTTAACGAAGAAGGTTGAACGAATAAGGTTTGATCTTAGCGAATATGGTGATGAATGAGATTGAAATTGTAACGAATGAGCGGTTAGGTCTTAGAGAATTAGTGTAACGAATCAGTCTTCATCCTAATGAATAAGACTTCATCTTAACGAATCAGTCTTCAACGATTCAAACTTCCAATTTCAACTTCGAACTCGTCCGAATCTTACTGAAACTACTTAAAACTTATATCAAAACAATCCAATATCAAATCCGAACCTATCTAGCCATGTCCAAAATCACAAACATTCTTCAATCAGGTTCAATTTAACGAATAACCAGTCTCTGGTTTTGAACTTCAATTAACTCACAAAATCAATCAATTCATGTTCGAAATTGATCAATTGATTACAGTTTAAACTCGATTATGTATCGAAGATCAGCTCCAAGTCTCTGATACCAATTGTGAAAACGTTATATGAACGTTTACGAGCCAAGATCTAGTCGCAAATCGATACGTTAAGTCATGTTCATTCAATACATTAATGGAGATCAATACATTAAGCCTGGAGAGAATCCGGCAGCATAACGTTACAGGGGATAAATATGGCACAGATCTCTATGCACATTCACTAGGGAAGGCCTATTTATAGGCAGTCCTCCTCATTCGTTAACATCACTTACGAATGAGGCTTCCCATAACGAATGACCTCCCATTCGCTAAACTTCCTTAGCGAATGGGCATTACTTTAACGAATGAGCCTCCATTCGTTACACAGTAGTAATGAATGAGCTCTTACATTAACGAATGTCTAGTCTTTAACGAATCAGGCCTCATTCGCTAAACAACCTTAGCGAATGAGCCTTTATATATTATGTGTAAAGACTAAACTACCCCTAGTCTATTCGAACAGCTGCAGACACCAAATCCGTGCACTAACAGTTCCGCTTAAGTTATTTCAATACATAGTTTAGATCCTAGTCGGGGGTATAGTCTAAACCATGAAAAGTTTTATAAATATATTTTTAGCTTTGCATAATAAAGGTTCATATGATAAACGTTTCTTGATGACTAAGAACATAAAGTTTTACACACAAAGGTTATAGCCAAATTTACGTTTCTTCTTAAAAATAAACAAAAAGATATTTACAAAAAAACGTTTCTTCATGAAAAAGAAATGTGACACATAATTAGTAAGTAAACAGAAATATTGCAAGTTTAAACGTTTTACTCATTCGATCTAGATATTTATACAAAATTATTCTCAAAACTACAGGTTCGAGATAATGTGCACAACATAAATCAGGAAAGACATACTGATCATAACAAAGGCTAGTGCATTGAGTCTAAAACTAACCCGAAAGCGTTAAGTATTTTACATATGATTTACAAATCAAACACATGGCTTGAATGGTCTTCAAAACGATTGATACGCAAAAGTAATCTGCTAAAAAGAATTCAGGCCATAAGTTCACGTATATTTGGATCCAAGTTATACATATGTTATTGATGAAAAGCTGTAACACGGCTAGTAAAGATAATCAGTTATATGTAAGGCTCCGTTCCTGAAAGCCCTACTTTGGTGTTGGATTTACTCATAAACGTAGTTCTAAATATCATAGTTAATTAAAAACTTTCGCGGAATACTAAAGCATCAACCATCATATTACAAAACAACAAAAATCTTGTGTTAACAAAAGTCGAATTGTCTTAACATAACATCATATTTCATAACATTTCTTCCCCGAGATGCCAGTCTTCCAGTCCCTACCATGTGCCATCCTCAAGCCAGCTCCTTTAACCTATTTACCTGTGTGCATACTAAAAGTCAGCTACGCTGACTGAGTTTCAGTTAAGCAGGTAACATACATTACGTTAATATTCTTACACATGTTTATACATACATACATACATACATACACACACACACACATATATATATATATATATATATCCGAAGACACATATTACGTTCGTTCTTACTTTCGTACTTCCATACATTCATATCTTTACTTACCTTCATTATTTTTATACATACATAACCATTCTACGTTTTAAAGAGCCTTTTGCCCTATGACCTTCGGAAATACTATTAGGGTATGCAACCCCGTACTCTTCGCATATATTATTAGGGTATGCAACCCCGTACTCTTCGCATATATTATTAGGGTATGCACCCTGTACCCATTCAACCATACCTGTCTCATCAATCATTCATAGAATCATCATATAATAATAACATTCAATACATGGTTATACACGTATCATAAACTTACCATTCAAGTAAGTGAATTACCTATCACATAGGAGTATGCACACAGCCCCAAAAACATAACGCATAAAAGGGGCTAGAACTCACCTAGAGTCGGTTTCTCTCGCCGTTAATGGTAATGCCCTTCCTTAGTTGTGCACGACTAACCGTACAATACATTATGCGTGTCAATTATCCAATACTACTATTTCCTACATCTAAGTTAATGAAACCCTCAACTAACGAGAGTCCTGGGGCAGCGCCCCTGGTAGCGGGGTCTAGGGGCGGCAGCCCCTAGCAGGGTCCAAGGGGCAGAGCCCCTGGCTGGGATTGAGCTGCCATTTCGCATGGAATGTCGCATGGAATTTCACTTGGAATTTCGCATGGAATTTCGCATGAGATTTCGCTTCGCATGCGATTTCGCTTTTTCATGCGAAAAACCCCTTTTTACTTCGTTTTTACCATTTTAAGGACATTTTTCTCCGAGATTATTTCTTAGGACCCAATTCTACTCGTTTTATGGGTTTTGGGTTGTACCAACTTTGTATACCCGTGTTTCTCATAGTCTAACCGTCACCTTTTTAGCATAAAACGCACCCAAGAGGTTATAACTTACCAAGTTTATGTTTTTCTTACATTTTACAGCCCAATACACCATTCTATCAGTTTGCATGTCGAAATCGACCTAAAACTTAACCTTTTTAACCAAAACCCACCTTCGGTTTTCGGGTTGGGTTCAGATCTGAAACAACACGAGGATCTTGTCGTGATTCTTGGTGTTTGATGGCGTTCACACACGAGGTTCTTTCTTTTTTTAGCTCGGGATTGGTTTCAGGTGTTAGAGAGAAAGTGTGTGTTTTAGTGTGTGGTATGGTGGAAATAAATGGTGAAAGGAATGGGAGATGGCTTTATATAGGAGGCTATGGTCCCCACCATCCACTTCCATACCAACCCAATCCTTATCCAAATACAAACACGCACACAATTAAACTAACGACACACCGATAATAATAAAACTTTGCGTTATTTATTCATAGAAATGCGGATGTTACAAGTGTACCCTCCTTAAAAGAGGTTTCATCCCCGAAACCTAACTATTACAACTAAACAAGTACGGGTAAAACTTGCGCATCTCTACTTCAACTTTCCAAGTGGCATCTGATCCCTTATGGTGCTTCCATATCACTTTCACTAGGGGAATAACCTTACGACGAAGCTGCTTTTCCTTGCGGTCCACTATCTCAATTGGCTGCTCGACGTAGTTCAACTGTTTGTCCACCTCGATGTCCAGTAGTAACAAATGGAATGTGTCATTAGCTAGACATTTTCTTAAGTGAGATACATGAAAGGTAGAGTTAATTCCTTCTAGCTCTTCAGGTAGATCTAGCTTGTAAGCCACTTCGCCCACACGAGCCACGATCTTGAACGGTCCTATGTACCTTGGACTCAACTTTCCCCTCTTTATAAAATGTATGATTCCCTTCCAAGGCAAGAATTTAAGCATCACATGGTCTCCAACATTAAACTCAATCGGCCATCTCCGCTTATCGGCATATGACTTCTGGCGGTCTTGAGCGGCTTTCATTCTGGCCTTAATCTGATCAAACCTCAAAGAGGTTTCTTGCACCACTTCTAAACTTCCAATTTCTCTCTGACCAATTTCTCCCCAACACATGGGAGTGCTGCAACGTCTTCCATACAACATCTCGAACGGCGGCATACCAATACTCGAATGGTAGCTGTTGTTGTACGAGAATTCTGCCAAGTGTAGGTGATCGTCTCAGCTTCCTCCAAAGTCTAACACACAAGCAGGTAGCATATCCTCAATGGTTTGGATAGTCCTTTCAGATTGCCCATCGGTTTGAGGATGATGCGCCGTGCTGATGTTCAGTCTTGTTCCCATGGCTTCATGGAACTTCTTCCAAAATCTTGAAGTAAAGCGGGTATCTCTATCGGATACGATCGACAATGGCACCCCATGCGTCGCCACAACTTCCTTAATGAACATACATGCTAACGTTTCTGATGAGACAGCCTCTCGTATAGGTAGAAAGTGAGCACTCTTAGTTAAACGATCGATAATCACCCATATGGTATCATGGTTCTTAGCTGTACGCGGTAGCTTAGTTATGAAATCCATGGTGATGTGTTCCCACTTCCATTCGTGTATCTCCAAAGGCTATATCTTCCCATACGGTTTCTGGTGCTCTGCCTTGACCTTCAAACAAGTCAAGCACTTACTGACATACCCTACTACTTCGTTCTTCATACCCGGCCACCAGTAGTCTTTCTTCAAGTCTTGATACATCTTGGTAGACCCTGGATGGATCGAGTATCGAGACTTATGGGCTTCGTCTAGGACTCGATCCCTAAGATTCCCATGACGTGGAATCCACATCCTGTCAAACCTGGTCTTTACGCCATGATTATTATCTATCAACTCGTTCTGCTGCCCAAAAATCCTTTCTTTCTATAACATTTCGGATTTTCCAAACCCGTATTCGTTTACGAACGAAACATTTTTAGACCTTTATTTTTATTAAAAATCAAGTATTTATAAATAATTAAGTTATAATTTTCACTTTTGGCCCCTTATACTTTATATGTTGTTCAAATCTTAAACTATGCATAAAAGTTCGTCAAATGACCTAAATCCAACTATAGGGACTAAAGTTGACAAATTATGATATTTTCCTCCTCTTGGCCGGAACACCATGTGGTGGGGTGTCCTAGGCCCACCACGCGGCGCTATGGGCTACCTGTACAGCTCGTTTAGTTTATCATTGTTTCCTAGTTCGTTTTTGGCCCGAAATCGCTTATTTTAGGACATAATCGAGTGTTTTAAGACCCAAGAAGACTAATATAGCTTATATACATGTCCATACTCATTAACCCTTGATCAAGAATGAAATTTACTGGTTATAATGATGATTTGATCATTAACGGCCCATCTAGTTTTAAAAACGAGTAAGTTACCATATTTAGTTCGATTTAGTGTATCCTATATAAACATATCATTATTTCTCTACCACAAATCATCCCTAAACCCTGATTCACAATTCCTAGCCGTCACCTACCTCCAACCTTCATCATCTTCTTTGGTTTTTGCATTATTGTTGAAGATACACTCATAAACGGTTGACTTTGCTTATGAACCGACCTTTGACTTTCGTTTCTCATCGATCCTTTCACTTTCCTGGTAAGTTGTAAACATAGGAAACATTCGTATATATTCCCTAGTCAATAACCTTTAATCAATTTCGGTGGTTGAAGGGTATTGACTGGTCAATTCGTTTAAAACTCGTTAAAGGGCAAAATAGTCAACAAGTTTGACCTTCCATTTTCTCATACTTCTGGTCGGATTCAACGTTAGGTCCAGAAAACTTTTATTCTCGTAACGTGATTTTAAGGCTACTGAACAAAACCCGACTTACGACTCGCTGTTCGGATTCTGGTCAGTACCAGCTCGCTTAAACGTTTAATTCAACATAACTAGAGTTCTACTCATCCGTTTGGATTGATTCCAGTGGCATTAAGTTCATTTTTATTTATAGTTTCATATCACAAAGTTTTAGGTTCTGATTAGTTATCTCGTTTGACGCGTATTGGACGACTCGCTTATCCGTTTACTCGTTTATTCTTAATTATATTCACTTGCCTTCCATCTAACGTGAGTTTTATCATTCTCCTATTTTACTCAATTTTCACAAAAGTTTTGGGGACATATGCATATATCATACTATACATACTTATCTATATATACATACATATCAAAAATAACAAACGTGTAATTGTGTGTGATTAATCAAATCTACTTGTTATATGCTTATTTGTCTTTGTATGCAATCGTTTGACATATCCCCTTGGAGAGGGTTCTCATTCTCATTGACCACTGCCTGATTCGCTTGGCAACGGTCTTATTCTATTTATTTGCTCATGGTTGATTTACTGGCGCCCGATTCGCTTGGCAATGGTTTAATCGACAACTTATTTGCTTATGGTTTGATTTCATTACCGCATTTATTACGTTTTGCTTATTTATTATATTAACATTATTTTTGGTGTCAAAACTTGGTGGTAAACTCACTCAACATTTTTGTTGACAAAACTCCATTTTTTACGCATATGCAGGTTGCCTGAGTTGAAGGATGGACACTTAGAAAGACCTTAGGGTTATATTGGAGACAAACTTGAATTTATATGATTGTACTTATTTATTTGAATGGTTATTTTGTATTTGGTTATTGTGTGTATTATTTGAATAAATATAATTAATTAGATATTGTCATTTATAATTATGATAGTATCTTCGAGCTGTGAGCAATCGGATCACGCCCCGGCATTTCCGCCTTAGGTTGGGGTGTGACACTTTCTTCATCAACCCTTCATCTACCAACACTTCTGACTGCACCTTGCTGATCTCTTCAAAGAAATCTGAGTTGATTATCCACTTATAAGACTTTACTGTCGCGATGACTTTGGCGTTCTTCCGGCTCAAGGCGTCAGCAACTACATTAACCTCCCCTGGGTAATACTTGATATCACAGTCATAGTCCTTTATCAGTTCTAACCACCTTCTCTGCCTCATATTCAACTCTTTCTACTCGAAGAAGTATTTCAGACTCTTGTGATCTGTGTATATAGTACACTTGGTACCATACAAGTAGTGCCTCCAAATCTTGAGAGCATGCACCACAGCTGCTAACTCCAGGTCATGCGTTGGGTATGTGCTTTCGTGAACTTCCAACTGTCTAGACGCATGGGCTATGACCTTCCCCCGTTGCATCAACACGCAACCTAACCCTTGATACGAAGCGTCGGTACAGACTACCAAATCTTCTTCACCATCGGGCAGAACAAGGATTGGAGCCTTAGTGAGTCTTCTCTTCAATTCTTCAAACGCTTCTTCTTGATTCTTACCCCAACTGAATACTACAGTGTTCCGGGTCATGCCGATCAACGGTGCGGCTATCTTGGAGTAGTCCGGAATGAATCTCCTATAATAGCCAGCTAACCCTAGGAAACTGCGTATATCGGTCGGGTTTCGCGGAGTCGTCCAATTCTTTATCGCTTTGATCTTGACTGGGTCCACAGTAATCCCCTCGGGATTGATTATGTGACCTAAAAACTGTACCTCTCGCAGCCAAAATGCACACTTCGAGAACTTTGCATACAATTTCTCCTTCTTCAAAACTTCTAATACTTCCCTCAGGTGCTCAGCATGGTCAGACTCGGTCTTTGAATAAATTAATATATCGTTAATGAAAACGATAACCGTCTTATCTAACATCGGCAGACATACCCTGTTCATCATGTCCATAAATGCCGCGGGAGCGTTGGTTAGACCAAACGACATCACAAGGAACTCGTAGTGTCCGTACCGCATCCGAAACACTGTCTTAGGGATGTCTGCCTCTTTCACCCTCAGCTGATGATAACCTGATCGGAGATCTATTCGAGAGAACCAGCTTGCACCTTGTAGCTGATCGAACAAATCATCAATCTGTGGCAACGGATATCTATTCTTTACCATAAGCTTATTCAACTCCTTGTAGTCAATACACATTCTCATACTCCCATCATTCTTCTTAACGAATAACACCGGCGCGCCCCACGAGGAAATACTCGGCCTTTTGAAACCCTTATCGAGGAGTTCTTGCAATTGGGACATCAATTTCTTCATGTCAGACGGCGCCAAACAGTAAGGTGCTTTCGCGATGGGCTGTGCTCCTAGTATCAATTCTATCTGGAATTCTACTTCTCACTCCGGTGGCAATCCCGGAAGGTCCTCAGGGAACACTTCTGGGTAGTTACATACTACCGGAACGTCCTTCACTTCTTTCGTCTCGGCCGTAGCTTTGACAACATACGCCAGGTAGGCATTGCACCCTCGCCTTAACAAACCTTCGGCTTTAATCATCGAAATGACGTTAAGCCCTGAACTTTCTCTATCACCATAAACCGTTACTGTACCACCATCTGTAGACTTTAGTCTTACCAATCTACTCTTACACACTATCTGAGCCTCAAATTCAGACAGCCAATCCATCCCCAATACTACATCGAATCCTCCTAAGGTCATCACGTAAAGGGTAACAGGGAATTCGTGTCCTTCCAACTCTATCTTACAACTCTTAACCATTCTCATAATTTTAACCGAGGTCTCACTAGCGGTCTCTATCATAAACGTTTCAGGCACACGACAACATTTCATTCCAGCTTTCTTACAAAATGAGGTAGCTACAAAACTCCTAGTCGCACCTGAGTCAAACAATACGGAAGCGGAAATACCGTTTACTAGGAATGTACCTTTCACAACATCTGGGATTTGTTTGGCCTAGACTGCTCAGCATCCTTCTTACCGCTTCCCCCAGCTTCAGTACATTCTCTTGCTATGTGGCCTGTCTTACCACACCGGAAGCATGCTGGCTTTGCATTGCATTCATTGGCGTAATGCCCCACCTTACCGCACTTGTAGCACTCATTCGACCCAAACTTACACTCTCCTCCATGAGCCTTCCCACATGTTTTGCATGGCTTATTCTCCCCCACCTTCTGCTTCTTTACCTTTGGATTCCACAACTGATTACCCGGTCGCTTAGCAAGAGCAACCCCTTTATTCTCTTCCGCCACCACCACATCATCCACAGCCAGGTCATCGTAAACCATTTCTGCGAGTTCAACAGCAGAATCAAAAGTAGCAGGTTTACTAGCCAGACAAAGGTGCAGACATTTTGTGGTAGTCCCCTCAAGTAGCACTTAATCCTCTTAGGCTCAGTGTTCTCCATTTCAGGCACGAGTCTTGACATACGGTTAAACTCAGTAGTGTAATCTCGGAGTGTCATCATCCCCGCTCTCAAATTCAGGAACTTCATCTCCGCCCTCTCAACTTCAGCATCTGCACAGGACTTCTTCATAACCATTTCCTTTAAATCTTCCCACCTCAAAGCATCGATCTCAGCAGCAGTTTTCCTTTGCTCTACCGTCTCCCACCAAAACATAGCTTCATCCCCAAATGACTGGGTAGCAAAACCCACTGCTTGGTTGGGGCGACACTCACTAATTCGGATAACCTTATCCATCGCGGTTATCCATTGGAGAGTAGCGATTGCATCCCCTGTACCAGACAGTTTTGGTGGTTCACAACCCTTAAACAACATGTAGCTGCACCTACCTCGGCCTTTCTTACCATCACCGACCTTCACAGACTCATCTTCACTTGATTCCACCTTCTCAGCCTCTTCGTCCTTCTTACTACCCTCCCTAGTCTTCTCAACAGTTTCTGCAAGGCTCCCAGTTGGCTTTTCCTGTTGAAGTTGCTGCACTGCAGTAGCTACTGCTTGGGTAATAGCAGCTTGAATTGCCGGGTCGAGCTGATTTCCTTCATCTCGCATAGACGCATAGTCACACTTCTCTCTTCATCAGACTTGACAATCGGTTGCTCGGGGGCTAATTGGGTAACACGTGGTCTACCAAGGCGACTCGTGCGACTTCATTGTCTAGTAGTCTTCTTAGCACCAGCCATTCGTATTCTATAAGAAACACAAACGTCATCACTTCAGGACTTGTTTAGTACAGGGATAGTAAGGCTAACTAGTAATAATAGTGGCCAGTTGTGATTAGCTAATCACAGTACTCTCCGTGTCCTACACACTTCCCTTTGTGAGTTCACTTGTGCTAGTTTCCACATGTAATAGTTGGTTGATCGCACGTTGTCACACCCGGCCCTAAACGGCGGAAACAGCCGGGCGCACGCGAGTGGGGATTGATAGTCAAGCACGGGTCATTGCAAACATTTAAGAAAAAATAAAATTTCCATTGCGCATGAAATGTCTAGTACAAAATACATTACATTGTTTAGAATTACATAAAAACATCCAAGTATGAAAATCATTGAAGATTTCCGCGCCATATCCCCTTACGTGGCGGGAACAACCGCGCGCGTCGAAGGGATAGAACCGAAATCTTCCAAAAAGCTAGTTTTAGATGTTCTGCGTGAGGTGCTCTATGTGTGACTCCATGCGCTACCTAGTTGTCTCCTGAAAGACACGTAAAAACATTTGAATCAGTATAAACTGAGTGAGTTCACAAGTTTTAGTAACTTGATAAATCGTATCGCATCATAATCTTGATACAACCATACTAAAACATATTTCTGATAACATCATAAAACACATGCTTTGTGAATTCGTATTGAAACATAGTTCTGATAACATATTCCTGATAAAACCGTTCCGCGCGAACATTTCTGGAAAACGTGCTCGTCTATGCAAAGTGGCGCTGCCACTACGAGCAAAATAAAGTAATACCGTCCCGCGGGTTACGCGCGGACATCTCTGAAAAACGTGCTCGTCTATGCAAAGTGGCGCTGCCACTACGAGCGAATTAATAATACCGTCCCGCGGGTTACGCGCGGACGTTGTGCCGAAAAAACAAGGCGCTCGTCCATGCAAAGAGGTGCGACCCCTACGAGCGGGCTCAATCCCATAGTACTGCCCCATGACCATACTAGGCACTCGTCCATGCAAAGAGGTGCGACCCCTACGAGTGGGTTGATCAAACCAGCAGTCCCTATCCTTAGAGTTCCAATGGTAAAGTGATCACTTACTCGTATCGCACTCACATCGAAAACCATAGATAACCGTTTGCATTGCTCGAAAAATATTCCATAAAGAAACATAATTTAAACACATAATCGCTTGCATTACTTGTAAGAGTACCATGATAAAACATAATTTAGGTACGTGTCCCTCGCCCCGAAAACAGTTTAAAACAGTGAAAATAGGGGCTGTGAGACTCACCTGCGGTTCTTGTTAAGAGACTAATCGAGATTCGGGTTTCTTGGTGTTAGGCTCGAAATTGAAAGTCTAGAATATGATTAAATAACAAGAAATACATATATTATGGTCAAGAAATCGGAGAATATAAGGGTTGGAAAGTAGATCTCAAGGTTATAATCTCGGCTTACCTAGTACAGGAACGGAAATGAAACGGATGCTGATTTGCAGTTTTAAGAGTTTGTAGTGTGTTTGGGTGATAATTTAGGTTACATATTTATAGGCAAACTCAAGGGAACACAATCCCTTGCTTTAGGGGGTTGAAATCCTTTCATATCTAGGGGTAATGATGATAAAGTATGGAAATTATTATTATAAATTTAAAAGAATGGAGGTGATTGGTCCTAGGGAGTGGTTAGAAAGATTCTGATTGATTTTGACAGGACATGCAGGACTGTGGTTGGTGGGAGTAGGTATGGCTGACAGCTGACATTTCGTGTTACAGTATACTTTTCCTGGTATTGTTGTCAGTGTGCAGTCAAAAGGTAAAAATCTCTGAAACACGTAACTGGTTCCTTCTGGGCGGGGGAAATCCCCATACATTTGAGAAATAGACTAAGTGTTTTGTGCGTGTAGCCTTGCGCGTATAGCCTTCTGCGTGTAGGCTATTTCTTTGCTGCGGGTAGGTGTGTAACCTTCTCGCAGTCAGGGACGTTGAGTTTCATTTGTAGATTCTCCATGAGGCCTTGGTATTTCAACATAGTGATCAGTTATGTTGAAGTCAATTCCATCCTGGAGCTTCAGACAAACTAGCTCTCAATGTTCCCGCCATGCGGGGAGGTTAGTTCCCTTTCCGCACGCGCATAAATGATTTGGGATGCACCCGCCTTAGCATCAAGCGGGGTGGTCAACCCATTAGACACTATGAAATTAGGTTATGAAAACATAAAGCCAAAACATTCGCGAATGGCGCATATAACATATGCCCGCGCTGATTCTAACATGGCGCGCTCGCGCAGGGTGCATACAACATAATTACCTAATAATTAGGTTGATTACTTGGTTTATGGGATTGGGAAATTACCGGGTGTCACATTCTCCCCCTGTTAGAAGAATTTCGTCCCGAAATTTAGGAGACGTTGCTGGCAGAAGCCATGCTTTGAAAGAGGTGTGGGTATTTCTTGCGCATTTGGTCTTCTCTTTCCCAAGTGAATTCAGGCCCACGCCTCGAGTTCCATTGAACCTTTACTAACTTGATTCGACTTCTTCGCAACTTTTGTTCTTTCCAATCGGTTACTGCTATAGGTTCTTCTACGAAGTGTAGTCGTTTGTCGATGTGAATCTCGTCCAACGGTAAAATTAACGTTTCATCGGATAAGCACTTCTTGAAGTTGGACACATGGAACGTATCATGAACTCCACTAAGTTCGGCGGGTAAACGGAGTTTATAAGCAACCGGACCGATCCTTTCCAGAATCTCAAATGGTCCAATATAGCGCGGATTTAATTTTCCTCGCTTGCCGAAACGGGGGACTCCTTTCCATGGAGAGACTTTCAAAAGCACTTTATCCCCTACTTGAAATTCCAATGGTTTTCTTCTCGCATCAGCATAGCTTTTCTGTCTGTCGCGCGCTGCCTTAAGGCGATCCCGTATCTGAAAAATCTTATCCGTCGTTTCTTGGATCAATTCTGGACCAGTCATTTGTTTGTCACCCACTTCAGCCCAGCACAGTGGGGATCTACACTTGCGCCCATATAAGGCTTCAAACGGCGCAGCCTTGAGGCTTATGTGATAACTGTTATTGTATGAAAATTCAACCAATGGGAGATGAGTATCCCAGCTACCTCCGAAATCGATTGCGCACGCGCGCAACATATCTTCTAATGTCTGAATTGTTCGCTCGCTTTGTCCATCCGTTTGGGGATGATAAGCCGTACTCATGTCAAGACGAGTACCTAAAGCCCCTTGTAACGATCTCCAAAATCTTGAGGTGAACCGACTATCTCTATCAGAAATGATGGACACCGGGACTCCATGTTTTGAAACTACTTCTCGAATATACAATCGGGCTAACTTCTCCATTTTATCGGTTTTCTTGATCGGCAGGAAGTGTGCTGACTTAGTTAGCCGGTCAACTATAACCCAAATCGTGTTGTAACCCCCAGGTGTCCTTGGCAGTTTGGTAATGAAGTCCATAGAGATTTGTTCCCACTTCCACATGGGAATTTCTGGCTGTTGAAGCAACCCCGACGGTTTCTGGTATTCAGCCTTCACCTTCGAACACGTCAGGCACTTACTGACATACGTCGCGATGTTGCCCTTAAGGTTGGGCCACCAATATAGCGCTTTAACATCTTGGTACATCTTGTCTGCGCCAGGATGTACAGAATACCACGTTTTGTGAGCTTCGTTTAACACTTGCTCGCGCAATCCTCCCTTGAGGGGGACCCATATGCGGTTAGCAAAATATCGAGTGTCGTTCTCTTTGAGCTCCAAATCCTTAACCATACCCCCAAGGGATTCGTTCTTGACAAACTCTGGTTTCAAGGCTTCTTGTTGGGCTTCTCGGATGCGGGTAGTGAGGTCTGCGCGAATGGTCAATCTTAGAGCCTTAACTCGTAGCGTCCTTGCGCGCTCTTTCCTACTTAGAGCGTCTGCTACCACATTCGCCTTTCCAGGATGATACTTTATTTCACAATCATAATCATTCAATAACTCAACCCATCTTCGTTGCCTCATGTTTAAATCCTTCTGATCAAATATGTGTTGGAGGCTCTTGTGATCCGTAAAAATCAAACACTTAGTACCATAAAGATAATGGCGCCAAATCTTTAGCGCGAAAACAACTGCTCCAAGTTCCAGATCGTGCGTGGTATAGTTCCTTTCATTGACCTTGAGCTGACGAGAGGCGTACGCTATGACTTTGTTTCTCTGCATAAGGACACATCCGAGTCCTTGATGTGAAGCGTCGCAGTAGACGACGATATCATCCGTCCCCTCGGGCAGAGACAAAATTGGCGCACTACATAACTTTTGCTTTAACATTTGAAACGCTGCTTCCTGGTTTTCGCCCCAATCAAACTTCTTATCTTTCTGGGTTAGCGCAGTCAGAGGTAAAGCTATCTTGGAGAAGTTCTCAATGAAACGTCGATAGTAGCCAGCTAGTCCTAGGAATTGCCTCACCTCAGTTGGGGTTTTTGGCGCCTCCCAATTTTCGATGGCTTTGACCTTGGAAGGATCGACGTGTATTCCTTTCTCATTTACAACGTGACCGAGAAAGTGAACCTCTCTAAGCCAAAACTCACACTTGGAAAACTTCGCATACAACTTTTCTTTCCTCAACAATTCCAAAATCAATCTCAGGTGTTGCTCATGCTCAGCTTCGGTTCGGGAGTAAATCAGAATATCATCTATAAACACAATCACAAACTTATCCAAGTATGGTTTGCACACACGGTTCATCAGATCCATGAATACAGCCGGCGCATTAGTTAGCCCGAAAGGCATCACTAAGAACTCATAATGGCCGTATCTAGTTCGGAAGGCTGTCTTCGGCACGTCTTCCTCATGGACCCTAAGTTGGTGGTATCCTGACCGTAGATCTATCTTCGAATAATAACTGGATCCCTGCAATTGGTCAAATAAGTCGTCAATCCTCGGTAAGGGGTACCGATTCTTGACTGTCAGCTTGTTCAGCTCCCTGTAGTCAATACACATTCTGAATGAACCATCCTTCTTCTTTACAAACAGTACTGGAGCTCCCCAAGGTGAAAAGCTTGGGCGTATGAAACCCTTATCCAATAGTTCCTGCAACTGGTTGGATAGCTCTTGCATCTCAGATGGAGCTAATCGATAAGGCGCTCGAGCCACTGGCGCAGCTCCTGGGACCAAATCAATTCGAAACTCGACTTGTCGCGGCGGCGGTAATCCGGGCAAATCTTCAGGAAAAACTTCTGGGAATTCGCGCACCACTGGTAAGTTTTCAATCTTTCGCTCATCTCCTTTCTTCTCTACTACGTGCGCCAGGAAGGCGTAGCATCCTTTCCTCAGGCACTTGCGCGCCTTTAGACACGAAATGAGTTTTGTCACAACTCCACTTCTTTCCCCTTGAATTACCAAGGTTTCTCCGCTCAACAGTGGGATCCGAACCTGCTTCTCATGGCAAATAACCTCCGTGTGGTTCTCGACTAACCAATCCATACCTACCACAATGTCAAAACTTCCCAAGTCTATTGGCAGCAAGTTAATATTGAATCCGTGACCTCCCATGACCAATACACATTGCTCAATCCTCTCGTTTGCGCATATCTGCCTACCATTGGCTAGTTCTATAGTATAAGGTATGTCTAGCCTACTGGTCGCTAGGCCTAGGGAGTTTTTAAACTCAGTGGATATGAAACTTAGGTCAGCGCCAGTATCAAATAAGACAGATGCAAAATGGTCGTTAAGTAGAAACGTACCAGTTACTACATTCGGCTCTTCTTTTGCTTTGCCCGCGCCGATCACAAAAGCTCTCCCGCGAGCTTGGTTTCCCTTTTGCGGGCAATCCCGACTAAAATGCCCTGGCTTCCCGCATGCGTAGCAGTTGTCGCTCGCTCCAGCTTCTCTGATACGGCAATTCATCGTCTTGTGCCCTGGTCTGCCACATTTGGCGCATTCGATTCTTGCGCATTCACCCTCGTGGTGATACTTGCATCTGCTGCACCATGGGCGAGGCCCGCTGTACCCTTTTCGCGGTGGCTCCGCGGCTTGAATCGCGTATGCCCTTACGCTCTCTTGCTTCTTGAACGGTGGCTGCTTGGAGTCGGACCCTCGGTGGTGAGAGTTCCACTTCCTCTTGGGATCAGAGGTTCGCTGCTTGATTTCGCGCGCAGTTAACATGCCCGCACGGACCGTATCCCTTGTAAGGGTGATGGCCCGCGCTACTGCCTCATCAAAGGTTGGAGGCGCTGCGGCATTGAGCGGAACCCTAACAACATGAGGTAACCCAAAGATATACCTCTCGATCTTCTTTTCCTCCGTGGTTGCCATGTCTGGCACCAACTGGCAAAGCTCGTTGAACCGGTTGTTGTAGGCGTCGATATCAGTTCCGACCATGGTGTGGTTCCAGAATTCCTGCTGCAGACTCTGAATTTCTGCGCGAGAGCAGAACTTCCTCATCATCATTTCCTTCAGCTCCTCCCAGGTCTTGTGGAGAGCAACTTCTCGCCCCAATGTCTTCACTTGGAGCTTCCACCAAGACGAGGCCGCTTCTTGGAACATGCAGGTCGCGTAAAGGACCTTTTGGTTTTCACTACATCCACTAATGGAGAGAACTGTCTCCATCTTGTCGATCCAGTTGTAGAGCCCAATGGCCCCTTCTGTGCCCTTGAATGGCCAAGGCTTACAGGCCATAAATGTCTTATAGGAGCATCCTTTGTCCAAAGCTCCTGATTCGGGTTCTGGGGTTCCGGTCTCTTGACGACCCTGACTTGATTCGGCCTTGCTGGCCTTATGTGTCGCGATCGCCTGCGCGATTATTTCTGCGAGTTCCTCGGGTGTCATGGTAATTCCCTTGGCTCTGGTTGGAGGCATTCTCGTTTTTCTTAAAAAAAAAGAATATAACAAACTTAGCGCATGTACCCTGAGCACATAGTGTTTTTATCCTTAACGTTCACTAGACATTGTGTGACCCGTGTTCCTAAGTGCGTGTTTTTTTTTTTTTTTTTTTTGAAAATATTCTTTGAAAAATATTTCATGCGATTCCCCTACGGTTATAGTCTAGGTTAAAACTTCTTTTCCTAGTTCGCTATAACCAGTGCTCTGATACCAATCTGTCACACCCGGCCCTAAACGGCGGAAACAGCCGGGCGCACGCGAGTGGGGATTGATAGTCAAGCATGGGTCATTGCAAACATTTAAGAAAAAATAAAATTTCCATTGCGCATGAAATGTCTAGTACAAAATACATTACATTGTTTAGAATTACATAAAAACATCCAAGTATGAAAATCATTGAAGATTTCCGCGCCATATCCCCTTACGTGGCGGGAACAACCGCGCGCGTCGAAGGGATAGAACCGAAATCTTCCAAAAAGCTAGTTTTAGATGTTCTGCGTGAGGTGCTCTATGTGTGACTCCATGCGCTACCTAGTTGTCTCCTGAAAGACACGTAAAAACATTTGAATCAGTATAAACTGAGTGAGTTCACAAGTTTTAGTAACTTGATAAATCGTATCGCATCATAATCTTGATACAACCATACTAAAACATATTTCTGATAACATCATAAAACACATGCTTTGTGAATTCGTATTGAAACATAGTTCTGATAACATATTCCTGATAAAACCGTTCCGCGCGAACATTTCTGGAAAACGTGCTCGTCTATGCAAAGTGGCGCTGCCACTACGAGCAAAATAAAGTAATACCGTCCCGCGGGTTACGCGCGGACATCTCTGAAAAACGTGCTCGTCTATGCAAAGTGGCGCTGCCACTACGAGCGAATTAATAATACCGTCCCGCGGGTTACGCGCGGACGTTGTGCCGGAAAAACAAGGCGCTCGTCCATGCAAAGAGGTGCGACCCCTACGAGCGGGCTCAATCCCATAGTACTGCCCAATGACCATACTAGGCACTCGTCCATGCAAAGAGGTGCGACCCCTACGAGTGGGTTGATCAAACCAGCAGTCCCTATCCTTAGAGTTCCAATGGTAAAGTGATCACTTACTCGTATCGCACTCACATCGAAAACCATAGATAACCGTTTGCATTGCTCGAAAAATATTCCATAAAGAAACATAATTTAAACACATAATCGCTTGCATTACTTGTAAGAGTACCATGATAAAACATAATTTAGGTACGTGTCCCTCGCCCCGAAAACAGTTTAAAACAGTGAAAATAGTGAAAATAGGGGCTGTGAGACTCACCTGCGGTTCTTGTTAAGAGACTAATCGAGATTCGGGTTTCTTGGTGTTAGGCTCGAAATTGAAAGTCTAGAATATGATTAAATAACAAGAAATACATATATTATGATCAAGAAATCGGAGAATATAAGGGTTGGAAAGTAGATCTCAAGGTTATAATCTCGGCTTACCTAGTACAGGAACGGAAATGAAACGGATGCTGATTTGCAGTTTTAAGAGTTTGTAGTGTGTTTGGGTGATAATTTAGGTTACATATTTATAGGCAAACTCAAGGGAACACAATCCCTTGCTTTAGGGGGTTGAAATCCTTTCATATCTAGGGGTAATGATGATAAAGTATGGAAATTATTATTATAAATTTAAAAGAATGGAGGTGATTGGTCCTAGGGAGTGGTTAGAAAGATTCTGATTGATTTTGACAGGACATGCAGGACTGTGGTTGGTGGGAGTAGGTATGGCTGACAGCTGACATTTCGTGTTACAGTATACTTTTCCTGGTACTGTTGTCAGTGTGCAGTCAAAAGGTAAAAATCTCTGAAACACGTAACTGGTTCCTTCTGGGCGGGGGAAATCCCCATACATTTGAGAAATAGACTAAGTGTTTTGTGCGTGTAGCCTTGCGCGTATAGCCTTCTGCGTGTAGGCTATTTCTTTGCTGCGGGTAGGTGTGTAACCTTCTCGCAGTCAGGGACGTTGAGTTTCATTTGTAGATTCTCCATGAGGCCTTGGTATTTCAACATAGTGATCAGTTATGTTGAAGTCAATTCCATCCTGGAGCTTCAGACAAACTAGCTCTCAATGTTCCCGCCATGCGGGGAGGTTAGTTCCCTTTCCGCACGCGCATAAATGATTTGGGATGCACCCGCCTTAGCATCAAGCGGGGTGGTCAACCCATTAGACACTATGAAATTAAGTTATGAAAACATAAAGCCAAAACATTCGCGCATGGCGCATATAACATATGCCCGCGCTGATTCTAACATGGCGCGCTCGCGCAGGGTGCATACAACATAATTACCTCATAATTAGGTTGATTACTTGGTTTATGGGATTGGGAAATTACCGGGTGTCACACACGTTTCACATTTTCACACACAAACAAGCAGTTCTATATCTAGCTATTAAGTTAGCTTTCTTACTCATTCCTTACTATACACAAGATCATGATCAACTTACACAAGATGATTACTTTCTAAGCTTTCTTGGGAGACACATAGCATTCTTGGACTGGCATCTTCTTTCTTTTCTTCCTTAAGTCCCATTCTCTGTTCGAGTCTAAGCATGTAGGATGCTTATTCTCTCGAACTTATGCTCTGATACCAACTTGTAAGGCCCCGTTCCCTAAAGCCCTACTTTGGTGTTGGATTTACTCATAAACACAGTTCTAAATATCAGAGTTAATTAAAAACTTTTGCGGAATACTAAAACATCAACCATCATATTACAAAACAACAAAAATCTTGTGTTAACAAAAGTCTAATTGTCTTAACATAACATCATATTTCAAAACATTTCTTCCCCGAGATGCCAGTCTTCCAGTCCCTACCATGTGCCATCCTCAAGCCAGCTCCTTTAACCTATTTACCTGCGTGCATACAAAAAGTCAGCTACACTGAGTGAGTTCTAGTTAAGCAGGTAACATTCATTACGTTCATATTCTTACACATGTTTATATATATATATATATATATATATATATATATATCCGAAGACACATATTACGTTAGTTCTTACTTTCATACTTCCATACATTCATATCTTTACTTACCTTCATTATTTTTATACATACATAACCGTTCTATGTTTTAAAGAGCCTTTCGCCCTATGACCTTCGCAAATACTATTAGGGTATGCAACCCCGTACTCTTCGAATATATTATTAGGGTATGCAACCCCGTAATCTTCGCATATTATGCAACCCCGTACTGTTGGTACATGATGTCAGTAGTTCAGTGTCTAGTGTCTGTAATCGAGTCGTTTGGATTTTTGTTTGTATGTAAGCGAAGTTAGCTCACAAGTTAGCTGATACAGGCGAACTTGTGAACTAAGCGAAGTTAGTGACAACTTCGCCTGAACATGCCAGGCGAAGTTGTCGTGTTATATATTGATTAGGTTACGGCTTAATCAATAACACTAGGAGGGATTCAATCAGTGTATTCAGTTTACGTGTAACGAGTCCAGTATTAGTGATACATATCACGTGTTTAAGGTTGCAATATAACGAGTATTTGTTTATTGTAACTTGTGTTTACTCGTATTGTCTTCTACACTCGTAACGTCTTACGTAGGGATTCCGCACCTACGTAAAACGAGATATCTCGTGTAGATTCGGCTGGGAACCTACAATTGGTATCAGAGCATTTGCTTGATTGTGTGGTTCGGGATTATCACGCGGGTGTAGAAATCGTTCTGTTCGACTATTCACGGGACGAGTTTTCTGAGTTTTTGTGTTATACTCACCTCCTACAATCATAAACAACCCATAACACCTTCACAAACCTCGTAAAATCCAGAAATCAAACCTGCATATTCATCGTGTTCATCAGGCGAAGTTGCCGTCACTGTTCGTAGGGTTTCAGCGAAGATATAAGGTTAACCGAAGTTATCCACAACTTCGCCTACCTTCTCAAGTTCGCCTATATCAGCGAAGTTACCCACAACTTCGCTTACTTCACAAGTTCGCTTACCTTAAGCGAAGTTATCTACAACTTCGCCAAATCAGGCGAATTTAAAAAGGAAGCGAAGTTCAGAATCAGCGAAGTTCAGACTTAAGCGAAGTTATCCACAACTTCGCCTACAGTACTGTTAAAAATAAAATTTTTATTTTTCGGGTTTCTGTGTGCTTCGTGAAAGATGTCTTCAATCAACATTACGGAACTAGTTAAGATGGAAGTGGAAGCGGGTTCGGCTACAAAGGCACCGAAGATGCTTAAGAAAACCGATTATGTATCGTGGAAAGATCGTTTTGAACAATATGTCAAGTACCAAGATGCTAAGATGTGGGTATGCATACAAGATGGTTACATTCCACCTACTGCTGAGTATGAGGGTCGTGATCAGATAAAGAAATACAAAGAGATGGAAGAAGAAGAGAAGAAAATGTATGAGGCTGAAAGCAAAGCTCATGCTGCGATTACTATGGCTATTCCACAAGAGATTCTACACACCTTCAGAAAGTATAAGACTGCTAGAGAGCTTTGGGAAGCTCTTGAAAACTGTTTTGAGGGTAATGTGGGAATTCGTGCTTCAAGGATTAAACTGATGATATCATCACTAGATATTATCATCTGATGACCGAACTCAACAATTATTCAATTGCTTACAAAGAAGATGAAATTGTTGAAAAGCTTCTTGATGCTCTCCCACCGAAATGGGAGATGTACACTGTGTTGATGAGAGAAGACAAAGACTTTGCTGACTATGACCTGGAAACAGCAGTTAACAAGCTACGAACTTTTGAACTAAACATGGTTCGAAAAGAGACACCTACTGATCAGGTTCAAGATCCAGGAATGTATGGTGCAAAGGTTAATACAAGTTCAAGTTCGAAGTCTGATTCGTCTGCTTACTACTCAAAGGGAGAGTCGGGCGCTAACTCAACAAATGAAGGTCATGTATCTCTCAACATGAATGGTGATGTATGCTTTGTAGCTGGAGGATCAAATGCTTCTAACCCTCAAGCAACCAAGAGTAGTTTTACCCCAAGTGTTTCGAACAACAACTACTCAAGGATGCCCATGAGTGTTAAATCTGCTGAACAGCAGTTTGCTCTCTATGCATCCTTTATTGCTTCGTATGAAAATTATATTCAGGGTAAGATTGTTGATCCAGCAATATTGGAGGAAGACTATGATCAGATCGATGCTGATGATCTGGAAGAGATGGATCTGCAGTGGCAGATGGCGATGATTGTGAGAAGGGTTAAGAGGTTTATGAAGAAGACAGGAAGGAAGTTTGTTGGTGAGAGACCGGGTTTTGACAAGTCAAAGGTGCGCTGTTACAACTGTCAACAGAATGGCCACTTTGCGAAGGAGTGCACGAATGAGAGAGTTGAACGTAGTCAGAACAGGTCGACACACCAGAATGGGGGTGGTAATGATAATAGAGCCATGATTTCCAGACAGAATGGGGAATATAACTGGAATCTGCATGTTTAAGAAGTGTTCGAACAGGCCAATATGGCGAACATCGAAACTGCACATACTGAGGAAGTGACTGGCGAAAGTGAAGCTTACATGGCAGAGGCTCAAAATGAAGCTTGTATGGCAGATGTGAAATATCAGCTCACCGAGGTAAGTACTAAACTCCCTTGCACTAAGTGTGAAAATCTGTCTGAACAATTGACAACTATAACTGATCAGTATGTTAGTTTGGATGCTCAATTTAAAACCTTAAAAGAAGAACATCATTTCACTAAAGCTAGAGAAAATAGTTATAAAGTAAAAATAAAAGCTAGTGAAAAAGATATTAGAAGTCTTAAAGCAAATCTAGCTGAAAAAATTAAAGTAATTGATCTGAGCTATGAAGTGTTAGAAGAAAAAACCAAACTAATAGCTGACAGGGATAAACAGATAGCTGATCACCAGGTGAAAGTGGTGGAACTTAACAGGAAACTTGAGAAATTTAGAAATTCCACCGCTATACTTGATCACCTCGTTAGTGATCAAGGTTCCCCAGTTAAAAGGGGAGGAATTGGATATCATGAAGTTCCGCCACCGTACAATCATAATTACACTTATGATCCTAGTAATCAGAAATCTGATTATGGTCAGACAGTTCCGGTTAAGGTAACTAGTAAAGAACCAGAAGTTAGTGAAGGCGAAACAAGTAAGCCTGTTTCGAGTGTTAAAATTTCTGCTCCTAGTCCTGTCTCATCAAACTCGGCAAGTCATCAGAGTCGAGTGAGACAAAAGAAAAGGCAGTATTACCAAAAAGTGGAGAGAAAAATAAAACAACTGGAAAGAAATCTCCACTAAACCCGTATGTCCCACCATATGTGAGACAAACGGGCAGTAATGCAGCCTCATCATCTAAAACAACTATTGAAAAGAAAGTTGAACACAGGAGTTGTTTCAGATGTAATCAATTAGGACACCTAATTGATGATTGCCCTCTGAAGCGGAGATTCAGAGGTGTGAGACCTTCAAAAACTGAGAATAGAACTAATCACTATAATGGTAAAAATGAAAACTCTTCAAAGTTCAGAAATTGGACTAATCCAGGTTTTCAAAGAAATCAACCTCAGTTTTTCCCCTTTAACAACCAAATCATGAGAAATAATTCATTTAATTCTAGAAGGTTTGGATGGCCTCATAGTCAATCTCCAAGAAGGTATCCTTTTAGGACTTACAGAAATTATTCTGATACTAACTTTGGACAGCCAAGGTACGGGATGTATCGACCCAAGACCAATAGGTCTTGGGTCACCAGATTTTAATCATCTACTTTAATCATGCAGGAACAGTTGAACAGGGCTGCAAACAATCAATGGGTTGTGGATAGCGGCTGTTCCCGGCACATGACGGGTAACAAGAATTTGTTACACGATTGGAAACCTGTTCAGGGAGGAAGAGTGAGTTTCGCGGGAGAGAGCGGTGGAAGGATTACAGGAATTGGGACGGTGACTAACGGAAAGATGACGTTAGAGAAAGTAAATTTTGTTGAAGAACTGAAGCACAATCTGCTGAGTGTTTCGCAGATTTGTGACAAAAACTACACCGTGCATTTCACCAAGAATGAAGCGATCGTGCTATATCCTGGTTTCAAGATACCAGAGGATTGGATTGTTATGAAGGCTCCAAGAGAAAAGAATACGTATATAATGGACATGAGGTCGACTGAGATGACCACAGAAGAATCGTGTCTTCTGTCTAAAGCAACTGAATCGGAGTCCGAATTATGGCATAGGAGAATGGGGCATATTCATCTTCGAAAAATGAACTACCTTGTCAAGAATGGGTTTGTGCTGGGTGTTCCCTTGAAGAATTTCAACTTTGAAGACCAATGCTTATCGTGCAAAAAGGGAAAGCAACACAAGAAATCCCATCGCACCAAGAAGGTTAACTCAATTGTCAGTACCCTAGACTTACTTCACATGGATCTCTTTGGTCCCGTGAATGCAAAAAGCCTAGGAGGAACATCTTACTACTTGGTGATCACTGATGATTTCTCTCGATACTCTTGGGTATATTTCCTGAATTCAAAGGATGAAACGGTTCAGATGGTGATAAATTTGATTACCAAAGTTGAGAACATTATGGGAAAGAGAGTTAAATACATCAGGAGTGACAATGGGACTGAGTTCAAGAACTATCAGATGGAGCTCTTCTGCTTACAGAAAGGAATCGAACACCAGTACAGCGCTCCGTATACTCCGCAACAAAATGGAGTGGCTGAGAGGAAGAACATAACGTTAATTGAAGGAGCCAGAACCATGCTGGCTGATTCGAAACTTCTTGTGGTGTTCTGGGCTGAAGCTGTTGCAACAGCCTGTTATATCCTTAATCGAGTGTTAACCGTTAAAAGATTAAATAAAACATGTTATGAACTTATGCATGGGAGAAAGCCCAACTTGAGAGGTCTTGAACCATTCGGGTCCCCGTGTTCGATATTAAAGACAAATTCTAAATTTGGTGAAGTAGCCGACGAAGGAATTTTAGTCGGATATGTTGTTGGGACTCCCAATAGACGTGTCTTTAATACATCGACCAGCAAGGTTGAGGTGGTGTGTAACACTGATATCACAAGTTACAAATCACCAAAACCAAGCACGGGACCCGCTAGGGTTTTCGACTGTGATAGACTTTTCAAATCTTTTAACATACCTTACTTGGATTGTGCAGAAGTAGATGAAAGAATTGCTTCGAAGATGATTTTTGATGAGGAAGACAATTATGTGCAACGACCGAAGTATGATGAATGTCAGCCTTCCTCGTCAAAAGCTGTCGATACCCCTGCTGCCTCTACTGAAGAAGAATTTTTCAATCCGTTTCACTCTCAACAACAATCACCCACTGATGAGCTACCTTCGAACCTGGAAGACAATCTAGATGTCAGTGCGGTTCCGACTACGAGAGTTCACAAAAATCACCCATTGGAGAATGTGATAGGTGATCTGTCCGACGGTGTACAAACAAGACAAAGCTTGAATGAGCACGCATGTGTTTATACAAGCATTAAAGATTCAGGCATAATCAACGAGTGCTTGTACACCTGCTTCATCAGCCAGATTGAACCAAAGAACTATCAAATGGCTCTCAAGGACAACTCGTGGGTCGAAGCCATGCAAGAAGAATTAGCCCAGTTTAAGAAGATGGAGGTATGGAACTTGGTTGCAAAACCAAAGAATGTGCATGCGATTGGCACAAAATGGGTCTTCAAATGCAAGAGAGATGAAAAAGGGATTATTATCAGGAACAAGGCGAGGCTCGTTGTAAAAGGTTTTAATCAACAAGAGGGGATTGATTACAATAAGGTGTTTGCTCCTGTGGCAAGATTGGAAGCCATTCGATTGTTTTTGGCATTTGCTGCACATAAGGAGATGAAGGTTTTTCAGTTGGATGTGAAGAGTGCTTTTCTTAACGGTAAAGTCGATGAGGTTGTGTACGTTGAGCAACCTCTGGGTTTTCCTGACCCAGACTTTCCTGATCACGTATACAAGCTAAGTAAAGCACTGTATGGGCTACATCAGGCCCCTTGTGCCTGGTATTCTACACTATCCGACTACTTGCTTGAAAATGGTTTTGAACGGGGAAATATTGATAGCACTTTGTTCTTCAAAAGAAAAGGGAGCGACTTTCTACTGGTGCAAGTCTTCATGGACGACATCATCTTTGCTGCATCAAAAGTGGCCATGTGTCAGGAGTTTGAGGCCGTCATGAAGAAGAGATTTGAAATGAGTGCTATGGGTGAACTAACATTCTTTTTAGGACTGCAGGTTGATCAGAAGAAAGATGGGATGTTCATTCATCAGACTAAGTATGTCCATGATGTTCTTAAACGCTTCAAGATGGAGGACAGCACTCCATACGATACTCCAGTCTGCGTCAACCACAAATTGGGTGCTGATTCAGACAACGATGCAGACGTGGACCCAACTCAATATCGGGCAATAATAGGTTCTTTAATGTACTTAACTGCTTTTAGGCCTGATATAATGTTTGCTGTTTGTCTTTGTGCTCGCTTTCAGGCAAACCCAAAGGAATTTCACTTGAAGGGTGCGAAGAGGATTCTACGGTATCTCAAAGGCAAGCCTAAGCTGGGGTTGTGGTACACGAGAGGAGGAGACTTGGAGTTGGTCGCCTACACAGATTCTGATTATGGAGGGTGCAATCAGAGTCGGAAGTCAACTACAGGTGGATGTCAGTTTCTTGGTTGCAGATTAGTGTCATGGCAATGCAAGAAGCAGACCTCAGTCGTGATTTCAACCTGTGAAGCAGAATACATGGCAGCATCTAACTGCTGCTCCCAGGTTCTTTGGATTCAACAACAGTTGCGCGATTACGGTCTGAATTTCACTCATACTCCTATTTGCATTGATAATACTGCTGCTATCTCAGTAACTAACAATCCCGTAAAACACAGTAAAACTAAACATATTGACATCCGTCATCATTTTATACGGGATTGTGCTCGAAAAGGTTGATACGCTAGATAATTTCGCTGACATGTTTACGAAAGCGTTTGACAAAACTAGATTTCAAAACCTTGTTGAGCTGAATGGGATGATCAATCCCGAGTAACCATGTTTTTATCTTTATTAAAAAAAAAAAGGTCACTATCGCTTAGAATTATGTCGGTTGCCTCAGTTTGAAGGACATATCTTCGGATATGTTTGGTCCTCATTTCTACTTGTTGAATATAAGGATAGCCATTAACCAGATGACTGAAAGTGACCGGGGCGGTTTATGATGTGTTTTTATTCTTTCGCTGAAAATTAGTCGATCATACTTAGTTAGAAGGACACATACTTGTATGTGGTCGGTCCAGCTGATCCATTGGATCTTCGGGATAGCCGTTTACCTGAAAACTTCAATTTGATCGGGGCAATTGAAGTTAAAATTTTTTCCGGGAGATGAAATTATTTTTCAAGTCTAATACTTCGTAAGAAGTTCCTTTACTATGTTTAACAGAAAATTGATCCAACCTTGGAAAGTGATAGATATACTGATTCTGTGTGCTTAACTAGTGAAGTTATTAGGCCTAAAAGACTTTAGAACAGTCATTGTATGTCATGGTAGCTTTTTATGGTGCGTAAAAGTAGAAGTGATACTAACTAAATCTACTCGATTTTACGTGGAAACTTCTTAACAATTGTGCATGTCTCCATATATATCTTTTCGAATGATAGGCAGAAAAGCGGTTACCCAGTCATACACGAGCCCGTGAGTGTTCTGATTCCCGTGAAGATAGCGTGTCAAGAAACTGCAGTGATCCAGATTCGGGACTTGCAGTAGTTTATCTGAAGTTTGTGTAAATACTTAAAAAAAAAAAAAAAATTAGTTATTGAGACATTATTGAGTTCATAATGATAAGACTTCTCAATCAAGATGCAAGATAGAGAACGGGATTAAGAGTCCAAAGATCGAAGAGTTCCTACTATTTAATCAGACACTACGGGTCGAGGTCAACTCGGGGTGACTTGGGGAAAACCAAATACGCTTTGAGAATAGATAGGAGGCATCATAATCTCTGAGTTGTTGCCCACTTAAGTTTTGAGCTTAATTGAACCGAACCCGTATCACAGAAATGATGAAAACCATTTTAAGTTAATTACCTGCTTACAACCTGTTTCTTTACGTCATAATAAAGCTGAACACGGATCTGTGTGACAGTCACGTAGTTAGTATGATTCCTGTTCGGATCTTTTCTAAAACATGGTAGTCCCTATCGAGACTGAAATTTGATCCCGTGTACTTTAAATTTTTAAAATTTTTCTACTTATGTAGTTGTATGATTTTATATCTGGTTACTTGGTCTTGATCGTATCATTTAACACATTAAAGGTTGTTTTAAAACTTAATTGCAAATTGTTCAAATTATGGGGTTTGTTTTGAAATTTTTTAATTTCAGCGAAGTTGTGCATAACTTCGCCTGCAATAGGCGAAGTTATCCATAACTTCGCCTGAATAAATCTGACCCTATATAAAGAAGAGTAAAGGTCAAACAGTTCATTATTTTCAAACCGGAGCGAACTTATCTTACTGTCAATCAGCGAACTTAATCTCTTAAACCTACAAAGAAGTTATCGATTATCATCTGTTCATTCTTTCTCGATTTTTAATCCGTGTTTAAAGGTGTGTAGGGTAATCGAATAGATTAATCATGTTCATTAACGTTTATCATCGGTCGATTCGACCCGTTTCACGTCCTCGTTTTTCGAACCCTTAACAACCGATTTTCAAACGTATCTTTACGTGTTCATAATCAATCTAATCGTCATTAAATCAAGTTTTACGAGATCCGCAAGCTCAAAATTGACCAAATCACGTCGTTCGATAAACCTAACTGATGCCGTTTCATATTCGGCGAAGTTACAGTTTAGGCGAAGTTGTCCGTAACTTCGCCTGAGGTTTAGGCGAAGTTGTCCGTAACTTCGCCTGAGGTTTAACTTCGCCTGAGGTTAGGCGAAGTTACCATTAACTTCGCCTGGACTTTTTTTACTTAACAGTTAACAGACGAAGTTAAAGTTGAAGCGAAGTTGTTTCCCAACTTCGCCCCACCTTTAACTTCGCCTATACTGAAAAGATCACAACTTCGCTCATGGTAACAGGCGAACTTGTGATTTGCTTTGTCGCTTATCTAACTTAGTCTGTTTGGTGCAGATATGGCTGCTATAGGTGGTGCAGGCGGTGATGACGGTAGTGATAACCAAAGACAGTTCTTCCGGGGTCACAACATGTATATAACATTTGACCCGGAGGCGAGCGGAGTTGATGATTTCCGCGAAATCATCACATTCCTACTACGCTCGCGTATATTCCACGCGATTACGACAACACTGCCAATATCCTTGCCAAACATTGAGGATTTTTGGCAGTCCGTGGAATATGATTGTAGGGTCGAGCCCCCGGTGATGCGAGCAACAGTCAACAATCATATTGTTCAGTTCTCATCTGAACAAATCCGGGCGGCTTTACGTTTTGGAGATGAGACAAGAGATGACCCGACAGATTTTGTAGCTCCTTTCCGTGATGGAGCGTTTTTGAGGATGGGATACTCAGGTCCTTTGGGAGATACCCAGAGAAGGAAGGGATTTTTGCTTGACCAGTGGCGCTTTCTCATGCATGTCATGATTGTTTGCATGTCAGGGAGAAAGGCGGGCACTGATGGCATGGGCGCGACCATGCAGTCGGCTATGACTGCTCTGACTTATAACAAGCGATACAGCTTTAGTCAGATGGTCTTCTACGAGATCGATCGACAACGAAGAGCGGTGGCGCGTGAGAGATTTATCATGTATCCAAGATTTCTCTAAATGATCTTGGATCATGTTGCTCCAACGCTACCTCAGAGCCGCCCAATCCGATACGTAGAAAGTGTGAGCAAAAGGATCTTTGCCCAATGCAGATCCTCCAGTGCGAGGAGCAAACCTGAGCTCCGTCCTCGACATACTCCACTATTCGGGTACTTAATCAACCCGGGGTATGTGCCTGCTCGTGGGGACGTGTTTCGGGACCCGGCACCACAACAGGCAGGAGCACCTCAAGCTATACCTGCTGCTCCTGTTGTGTCACCGGAGGAGAACATAGATCTTGACGCAGAGTTTGGCGGTCAGGGATTTTTTGACATGGAGAGGGTTGATCCAGAGGAGAATGTACAGGTCTCGGTTGAACAAGCTTCGGGTGTGAATGTTACTAGGGCAGCTACAACGGTGGCTGACTCAGATTCTGATGATGAATTGACCGAAGCGAGACGGATTTTGGTAACACTTGAACGGACTCATGGGAAAAGAAAGAGAGCTGATGATGATAGTGAGTCAGACTATGAAGAAGAAGTTCAACAGTTGATCCGGAGATCAAGAAGGGAACGGATAGGTGCAGGATCGGGAGCCGGTGAGAGCTCGAGGGTGGTACGTTTCACCCCACCCGCACTGTCCGGTATGACTATGGTTCCCTCATCATTACAGGTTACAAGGCCAAGCGCTACGGACATTCCCGTGGTGGCTACCTCATCCTCATTTGGCCTCCCACTCACTTCATTTCAACTATCGGCTCCGGAGATTGTCTCGTTGCCATCTCCAACTCTTACTCCAACGGAGGTCGTGGCACATTTTATTAAGTCGACGGTTGTGGCCACTGCAGGGTTATCGGTGACGATACCACCTGCGGTTACGTCTTTGCCTACTTCTGAGGTCCCGGTTACATCGGAAATCCCTCCTCAGTACACTCACGATATATCTCATATGAGGTTTGATTTCGATGCAACCCTATCAGACTCTGAATGAATAGCAGCACTTGAACGGGTCGTGGCAGAGCAGTCAAGGATTAATCTTATCCAGACCCAGGCTATTCAACGCCTAGTTGTAGAGAATCAGATGCAGTCGTCCCTGCTAGTAGAACATGGAAAAATCATAGATGCTCTGAAGGAGTTCTTGGCATCTCAGGGGGAGACGAGCTGTAAAGGCGATGAGTTGAGGACCAAGAGGAGAAATGATCGAGACGATGATCCCAATGCATCGAAAGGTGCAGGTGGTGAGTTGCCAAGAACTGTACAAGCTCTTGGGACTTCCACAACTCAGGGGGAGTCGACAACTGCAGCTGGTGGTGATGATGTGGTGGTAGTGGAGGTTGAGGAGATGGATGATGACTTTATGTGTGATGATGATGTATTACCGAGTGATGAGATAGAGAAGATTGGTGAACAGATTGTGATTGATGATGAGATAGAAGAGGGAGAGATAGTAGAAGAGAATGTAGAGCATGAGATTCCAGAAGTCGATAACGCAGATATGAGTAAAGAGATGGGAAATGATGAGACTGAATGGGAAGAGCAGCCTAGATGGAAAGAAGGCTATGCTCAGTGGTTCTTCAAAACGAAGAAACCAGCGGTCCCTACTATTTTTAAGAAGACTTACAACATTAGAGGCTATGCTGAAGCGAGAAAAGGGATTATTTGCTGGATATACGATGAGCAGTTGAGGCTCTTCGTGATTAAGAGATATGATGGTATTCAGTACTTCAAAAGAATGTTGAGATCGTTGAACACACTGCCAGAATGTGAAGTGAAAAACTTAGCCAGATTGGGATTGATAAATCGAAGTGATGATAATATGGCTAGAGTCATCGGGAAGATAGTATGGAAGGAGAGTATAAAGGAAAAGAAGTTCGAGCTGCTGAAACCACAGAAGGGTAAACTTATCAAAGATAAAGATTAAGGGTCGAGAGCAGATGGCAAGCCTTGGATGATAATGAAGTATAAACTGATCCGGTGTTTGAAAGAAGTGCCGATGAAACAAATGCCCAAGGATGTGCTCAAAGAGTTGAAGTGGTGGTATGTAGATTGTGAGACAGCTGAAGCAGTGATGGAAGACGAAGATGAACAAGAGCTGCTGAGAGTCTATGATCCGATGCATCTAGTGAACCTGTCTCGAGCTGATCTACAGGTGCTGAATGAGAAGAAAATCTTTTATATTCCTGCTTGGAAAGACGAAGCGAGGAAATATCAAAGAGTTGTGTCGGTATGTGTACGAGAAGAAGTGAATGCTTAAAGATGAAGATTCAAGATTGTTGAAGATTACAAGACACGTGTTTGAAGATAAAGAGATGAAGCTACTGCCAAGGGGGAGTCTGTTGGTACATGATGTCAGTAGTTCAGTGTCTAGTGTCTGTAATCGAGTCGTTTGGATTTGTGTTTGTATGTAAGCAAAGTTAGCTCACAAGTTTGCTGATACAGGCGAACTTGTGAACTATGCGCAGTTAGTGACAACTTCGCCTGAACATGCCAGGCGAAGTTGTCGTGTTATATATTGATTAGGTTACGGCTTAATCAATAACACCAGGAGGGATTAAATCAGTGTATTCAGTTTACGTGTAACGAGTCCAGTATTAGTGATACATATCACGTGTTTAAGGTTGCAATATAACGAGTATTTGTTTATTGTAACGTGTGTTTAATCGTATCGTCTTCTACACTCGTAACGTCTTACGTAGGGATTCCGCACCTACGTAAAACGAGATATCTCGTGTAGATCCGGCTGGGAACCTACACGTACTCTTCACATATATTATTAGGGTATGCACCCTTTACCCATTCAACCATACCTGGATCATCAATCATTCATACAATCAACATATAATAATAACATTCAATACATGGTCATACACGTATCATAAACTTACCATTCAAGTAAGTGTATTATCTATCACATAGGAGTATGCACACAGCCCCAAAAACATAACGCATAAAAGGGGCTAGAACTCATCTAGAGTCGGTTTCTCTCGCCGTTAATGGTAATGCCCTTCCTTAGTTATGCACGGCTAACCGTACAATACATTATGCGTGTCAATTATCCAATACTACTACTTCCTACATCTAAGTTAATGAAATCCTCAACTAACGGGGGTCCAAGGGGCAGAGCCCCTGGCTGGGGTTGAGCTGCCATTTCACATGGAATTTCGCATGAGATTTCGCTTCACATGAGATTTCGCTTCGAATGAGATTTCACTTCGCATGCTGATTTCGCTTCGCATGCGATTTCGCTTCGCATACGATTTCGCTTGGCATGCGACTCGAAGCCCTTTTTCATGCGAAAAACCCCCTTTTACTTCGTTTTTACCATTTTAAGGCCATTTTCTTCCGAGATTCTTCCTTAGGACCCGATTCTACTCGTTTTATGGGTTTTAGGTTGTACCAACTTTGTATAACCATCTTTCTCATAGTCCAACCGTCACCTTTTTAGCTTATAACGCACCCTAGAGGTTATAACTTACCAAGTTTATGTTTTTCTTACATTTTACAGCCTTATCTACCATTCTATCAGTTTGTATGTCAAAATCGACCTAAAACTTAACCTTTTTAAACAAAACACACCTTCGGTTCTCGGGTTCGGTTCAGATCTGAAACACCACGAGGATCTGGACATGATTCTTGGTGTTTAATGGTGTTCACACACGAGGTTCTTTCTTCTTTTAGCTCAGGATTGGTTTCAGGTGTTAGAGAGAAAGTGTGTGTTTTAGTGTGTGTTATGGTAGACAGAAATGGTGAAAGGAATGAGATATGGCTTTATATAGGAGGCTATGGGCCCCGCCATCCACTTCCATACCAACCCAATCCTTATCCAAATACAAACACGCACACAATTAAACTAATGACACACCGATAATAATAAAACTTTCCGTTATTTATTCACAGAAATGCGGATGTTACATTATAGGAATGCGTAAAACTACGGTTACTCTAAGTAAAAAAACTAGTATACTCCGTGGTTTTACACTCGAGTGAAACAGTCTTGCTAATTGTGTAGATATACTATTAATAATTATGATTAAACGAGTTTTAACTTCTTTCCAACATAAAGGACTTTGTATCTGTTAATGTTATTCATCAGCTTTTCGCTGACGTAAACATTTTCAGGTAATCACTAGTAGTCAATGATAAATGATGATAGAATAATATGGAGATAGCTTATTGAAGATATTGAAGAATCTTTGGGCTCATTTTGTTAAACTCCTTTTAAACAAGATTATGTAAAACAAATATTTTGTACTACCAGGGTGTCTAAATCCTTGTTTATATAAAGAAATATTTTGTCAAAGGAATTTTTCACTGCAACAAAATAAACTCTGGTGTATTTACAAAACCGATACCAATTATTGGTCATACGTGTAGGCCCCTCTAGCCAGATGTGATATGAAAACTTACTGCATAATAATGGGTTCGTGTATCACATATTGGATCATTCGTATAAAATATGGCATGCGTTTCCCCATGTATTGTTGATTGACACGACGTACAACACCAACATGTGCAACTGGCCATTTGTTTAGTTTGTCGTTGTGACGTCGAAGTTGTTCTGTATAGTGCACACAATTATATTTACGGAACGAGAACAGAACTTCATATGGGTGCTTGAGTAGGTTAAAGGTACGCCCGAGGAATGTATGGAGCCATGCGTGATAGTCATAGACAGAGACCTAGCCCTGATGAAGTCGTGTGACACAGTGTTCCCTCATGCTACCTAAAACCTATGCATGTGGCACATCCAAGAGAACCTAAAGAGAAAGTGGAAAAATCTTTATCAGACAGATATGAGTGATGATTTCTCGTGCTAGTGACATGTACTGTGTAAGTCTTCCACAACCCATGATTACGAATATAACTACGAGAAATTGGAAGTAACATTAGCCGAATACGGGAAACACGGTAAGTCTTTAATACATGTATAGTTACTGATAATCTACTCATACATTCATAAATTTATATTTTTCATAGGTCTGGGACTATATTGATGATAAATGATATATAGGAAAGTTTGTATCTTGCGGGATTAACGACCGACTAAACTTCTGCGAGCATACAACAAACAGAGTAGAGAGCCAGCATGTGAACTTCAAAAGGCACCTTAACTGGACTAACAACACGCTCTACGAAATTGCGGATGACAAGCATGCACAGAGAGCATATACCAACCCTGGATGACGAGCTGCGACATTGATGGACCACGATTGGCAGTGGTCATTCGAGCAGACCGATACCAGCCTCAGGGCCTCAGCCATCAAGGACCAGTTGTTTAGGTATGTTCACAGTATCATATGATATCATACATATCATTTGGTTGTACAGGCACATGCACAAGTTGATAGTCGTGTCAATAAGGGTCGTGCGCAGGGCGCATATCACTACAGCCTCTGGTACTTGTTTCTTTTATTTTTTTTGCGATGCCTGCTGATGGGAAGGCAATGCAACCTTGCGGACGCGTTCGCCGGCTACTTTTACCTGCACTCGCACAGGCAGGGCCGATGGTCGTTGCTCGGTGGTCCATACATCACGCAGATTGCAATCAGTTTGGGTCACGCTACGCGAATCCTTGGTCTACTGATTCAATCAGTTTCCTCGCGCATGCTGGACCATACTAGGACCATATGTATGCACATATGTCACACCCCCCGGTTAGGACCAATTATGTAAATATAATTTTTAGTTATGATAACTTTATGAGTTTTTGAAGATCATAAGAATATTCATAGTTGTTCATAGAAAAAATTATACTTTGATCCAAGATCTTGAGAAAATAATTATGATTTCTTGGAATACCATGATCATCATAATCTTTTAGAGCAAAAAGTAAGGGTTTTATTAATAATTTATGATGATCATGGTGAGAGTATATGAACAATTATGAAGATTCAAAAGAAAACTTAAGAGCATAAGAACAAACTAAAAGAAATTCAAAAGAACAAGATCAAAATCAAAGAAATATGTAGAACAACCAAGAAAATAGTAAAACTTACTTGATTATGCTTAGAGAAAAAAGAGAGAATGGGATTTGGTGTGAAAAATAATGAGAATGGGAGGCTCTACTTATAGTGAAAGGTAGAAGATTTGAATACAATTGGGATAGTGATAAAACTTGTTTAAAACTTAAAAGATAACCTTAATAATAATTTTAATAATAAGATAACATAAAAATAATATATATATATATATGTATATATATATGTATATATATATATATAAATATATA
Source organism: Bidens hawaiensis (assembly GCF_021521415.1). NCBI lineage: Eukaryota > Viridiplantae > Streptophyta > Magnoliopsida > Asterales > Asteraceae > Bidens > Bidens hawaiensis. Next base: position 40,539 of record NW_027494776.1, on the reverse strand, counting down.
TATACATGTGTCTTTTAAAAGTCCACGACACTTTTATTTTTTCATTATTTTTTTTTCTTTTTTTTAAATTATAAGAATTAGATAAATTTACTTGTGGAACAAGGTTAAGATTCTAGAATGTTCCATTTTTAAATCACATGATTAATTTAAATACTTAGGATAAAATTAATAACAACAATATTTTGTTACATGTTATAAAATATTAATCTAGGCATTCCAGTTCAACGTGTCATACTAACTATTAAGCACGATTATGATAAAATGATCATAGGATCATATAATTATGCATATAAGGATAATGTTATTCAATAAATGACGCATAATTCAACCCTAATAAGTGTAGACGATGAAATTAATACGAGAACTTTATTAAATACAAGCACAAAAGACTAGCGTTTTTGCAAGAAAAATCCATAGATATTACAGTCTCCCCCGCTTAAAGGAATTTCGTCCCGAAATTAAATAGTGGAAACTGTTTTGGATTGAAAAAGATGAGGGTATTTCCGTTTCATTTGATCTTCAAGTTCCCAAGTAAACTAGGGTCCTTGCTTGTAGTTCCACTTCGCTTAGGTTTCTTGACATCACGATACACGATTTCGATAGGTTCCTCAACAAATTGAAGTTTATCATCAATGTGAATATCATCAAAAGGAATAGGCTGAGTATCATCGGCTAAGCATTTCTTGAGGTTAGAAACATGGAAACTGTCATGAATACCACACAAATCCTGAGGTAGTTTGAGTTTGTATGCCACTAGATCAATCCTTTCAAGAATCTCAAAAGGTCCAACATACCTAGGAGCGAGTTTTCCCTTTTCCCCAAATCAGACAACACCTTTCCAGGTGGAAACTTTGAGTAAGACTCGGTCACCAACTTGAAACTCAAGTGGTTTCCTTCGATTATCCGCATAACTCTTTTGTCGGTCATAAGCGGCCTTAAGTCTTTCTTGAATGATGGCAATCTTTTCGGAGTTTGCTTGGACCATTTGGGGCCAATAACTTGTGAGTCACCAATCTCGGTCCAACATTCGGGTGTTCGGCATTTCCTACCATACAAAGCCTCAAAAGGAGCACATTTGATGCTAGTATGGTAGCTGTTGTTATAGGAAAATTCATTGAGAGTTAGGTGATCATCCCAATTTCCTCCAAATTCGATTACGCAAGAATGAAGCATGTCTTCCAAGGTTTGGATGGTTCTCTCAGTTTGACCATCTGTCTGGGGATGATAAGCTGTACTAAGATCCACACAGGTCCCCAAAGATTTTTGAAGGGATTGCCAAAAGTTGAAGGTAAAATGACTGTCACGGTCGGAGATTATGGATAAGGGAATACAATGATGTGTCACGATTTCGTTGATGTAAATTTGAGACAGCCTCTCCATTTTGTAGGTTTCACTAAGAGGGACGAAGTGAGCAGATTTGGTGAGACGATCGATTATAACCCAAATAGAATCATGCTTACGAGTGGTTCTTGGTAGTTTAGTGATGAAATCCATGGAATTTGGTCCCACTTCCATAGAGGAATCTCGGGTTGTTGAAGCAAACCCGAGGGCTTTCGATGTTCGGCTTTAACTTTTGAGCAAGTGAGACACTTCCCAACATATAAGGCTATGTCCTTTTCCATACCAGGCAACCGATAGAATTCCCTAAGATCGTGGTACATTTTATCAGCTCCCAGATGGATCGAGTATTGAGTTTTGTGTGCTTCGTCAAGAATAAGATTTCGAAGGTCTTCAGAATTTGGAACCCATATGCGTCCCATGAAGTAAAGAACTCCATCAGACTTAGTTTCCGAATGCTTTTCAGCTCCACAATTCAATTCGGTCTTGAGATTGTTTTGGGCTATCACTTGGGCTTGAGCTTGAAGAATTCGGGACTTAAGGCTAGTGTGAACAATAATCTCTACGGGCTGAATACGAGAGGGTTTAACTCTTTCCTTTCGGCTTAGAGTGTCAGCTACAACATTCGCTTTCCCGGGTGGTAGCGTATTTCGCAATCGTAATTGTTGAGTAACTCGACCCAACGCCGTTGCCTCATGTTGAGTTCTTATCGGTTGAGGATGTGTTGCAAGCTTTTATGATCAGTATAGATGACACATTTAGTTCCATAAAGGCAGTATCTCCAAATTTTTAGAGCGAAAATCACCACACCTAACTCAAGATCGTGAGTGGTGTAGTTCTTTTTGTGGATCTTGAGTTGTTGAGAGGCATAAGCTATGACTTTACCTCGCTGCATGAGCAAACATCCGAGACCTTGATTTGAAGCATCACAATAGACAATGTAATCATTGTTCCGTCGGGAAGGGTTAAGATGGGTCTGTTACAAAGCTTTTGCTTTAAGGTTTGGAATGCGTCTTCTTGCTCTTGTTCCCAAATGAACGGCTTGCCTTTTTGAGTTAAGGTGGTGAGAGGTAAGGCTATTTTGATAAATTCGAGATGAAACGACGATAATAACTAGCTAGATCAAGGAATGAACGAATTTCTGATGGGGTGTTCGAAGCATCCCAATTTTTGATGGCTTTGATTTTTACGTGGTACATGTGTATACCTTTATCGTCGATAACACGAGCCAAAAATTGAACTTCGCGAAGCCAGAATTCACAATTTCGAAAATTTAGCATAAAGCTGTTCTTTCTTCAATAGTTCCAAGGTAAGACGAAGGTGTTGCTCATGATTAGTTTTGGTTCTTGAATATATTAAAATGTAATCAATAAAAACGATGATGAATTTGTCGAGATAAGGTTTACAAACTCGGTTCATGAGGTCCATGAACACTACGGGTGCATTAGTCAAGCCAAAGGGCATAACCATGAACTCATAGTGTCCATAGCGGGTTTGAAAGGAGGTTTTGGGTATGTCTTCATCGAGAATTCGCAGTAGGTGATAACCTGAGTGGAGAACAATTTTTGAAAAACAAGTGGCTCCTTGAAGCTGATCGAAGAGATCATCAATCCTCGGTAGTGGGTACCGATTCTGGATGGTGAGTTTATTTAACTCTCGGTATTCAATGAACATGCGGAAAGATCCGTCCTTTTTGACGAAAAGGACAGGAGCTCCCCAAGGTGAGAAACTAGGCCAGATGAAGCCTTTGTCAAGAAGTTCTTGAAATTGGCTAGAGAATTCTTGCATTTCGGAGGGGGCTAAACGGTATGGAGCTTTGACTATGGGAGTTGCACCGGGTATAAGGTCGATTCGAAATTTGACTTGTCGAGTCGTAGGAAGTCCTGGCAAGTCATCGGGAAAAACTTCGGGATAGTCTTTGATAACGGGAATGTCTTGAATCCTTTTTCACTTTGGATTTCTTGTCAACTACATGGGCTAAAAAGGCATAGCATTGTTTCCTCAAAAATTTATGGGCCTTCATGCAAGAAATGATTTTTAGGTTACGATCGGGTTTTTCTCCTTGAATGATTAGTGTTTCACCGGATTTTAACGGGATACGAATGAGCTTCTCGGCACAGGCAACTTCGGCTGGATTACGGGATAACCAATCCATTCCCACAACTAGGTCAAAACTACCAAGCTTAAAGGGAATTAGATCGATATTAAAAGAGGGGTCATCAAAGGTCAAAGCGCAATCACGCATAATAGTATTGGCTTGGGCAGTGTTACCATTAGCCAGTTCGACGGTGTAAGGGGAGTCTAGTTTTACCGGTTTCCATTTAACAAGGGGTTCAAATCAAGTGATATTAAACTTCTTTCCGCACCCGTATCAAATGGTATGGATGCAAAGTGGTTATTTAATAGGAACGTACCAGTTATGACATTGGGATCTAGACGTGCATCCGAAGCAACAATAGTGAAAGCTCTACCATAAGTGGCTTGGTTATTGTTTGGAGCCAATTGTGGACAGTTGTTCTTGATATGGTCCAAACCACCGCATTGAAAGCAAGCACGAGCATTGTTATTGTTTGGTGGAGCAGAGTTGGTGACCATGGCTTGATTAACAGCAGCAGGGGAAGTTCGGCATCGAGGGGCTAGATGACCAAATCAACCACAATAGGTACACTTTCGGCATTGGGAACTTGGTGGGTGATGATAGTTGTAGGTGGAGTATAGGGGGTGAGGTCCAGAGTACCCTTCCCTAGTTGGGGCTTGGTTAGTAGGAGCAACAGCTTGGACGGGCACAGCAGGGGTGACTGCAGCATAGTTGGTGGTTTTTGGTTTCTTGTTAGGTTGGTAGCTAGTATTCTTGAACTCTCTCTTTTTGCTTCCCCGAATCCTTCCCCAAAATTCTGGTTTTGACTAGTTCATTGGTTAAGGTACTAGCTAGGTGTATAGCATCTTTGAGGGTTCTAGGATCAATGGTCAAGATTATGCTCCTCATTGAAGGAGGTAAGCCATCTATATAGCGATCAGTGGCTCTTTCCTCAGGAGTGACTAGGTGGGGTACTAGCTGTGATAGTTCTTGGAAACGATTGGTATAGCCAAGGACATCGGCTCCTTTCATGGTATGACCCCAAAGTTCAGCTTCCATCTTTCAGAGTTCGCTCTTGTGACAATATTATCTAGTCAGCAGGTGCTTGAATTCGGCCCAAGGTAGAGCCAAGGCCGGCTTACGACCTCGAGTCCTGATTTGAGTGCCCCACCAAGTCAAGGCCCCTAGCTTGAGGGTGCTAGCAACATACTTCACTTTTAGATTCTTCGGACAATTTCACATGCTTAAAGCGGCTTCCGTGCTCTCGAACCATTGTAGCAACCTAGTGGCACCTTCCGAGCTGGTGAACTCGGTAGGTTTTGATGCAACAAAGGTTCGGTAGGATTGATCGTAGTTGTTGCCATTATTGTTGTTGTTTCCTTTATTGTTGTTTTTCCGTGGAGTTAATTAACAATAGCGAGAAAAAGAGTAGCCATTTGAGCGAGCACAGTTGCTAGGGGGTGTCATTGTCGCTGTTGTCATTGGAGTCATTGGAGGCATCGTGACGAGTAGGCATTCTAAGAAATCATCATATAAGGTGGATAATAAAAGTGTATGGAATAATAAAGCAAATGTTTTGCTATAAAATAGGGCAATGTGGTCTTCGTCCCACGGTGGCAAGGGGATGTAGGATTTTATGAAAGAGTTGACGGAATCGAGAGACATGCTAAAAATAAGAAGTTAGGACATTTAATAGCACATAATTTCAACCTAAGGGACATTCCTAGACGTAGGTCGGTTTCTAACTCTCTACGACCAAGGCTCTGATACCAATCTGTCACACCCCCCGGCCGAAGGCGGAAACGCCGGGGCGTGCGTAGATTGAAATCATGCACATGGTATTAAATGTAAAAATCATATTAAAATAAACTAACAAATTGTTCAAACCAAATAGAAAACATGGCATAGCAATTTATTTATTAAACTTCTAAGTCTGACTCATCCCTTATGTGAAACATCAAGAATCTTCATAACTTAATTTCCATTTACCTGAAAAACATGTGAGAGTGTCAACTAAAAATAGTTGGTGAGAACATAGGTTTTAAAAATAAGTTATATGTTGAAAATATTCCATATGTGTTAAGTTACTTTATATACTTTTGTGATTACAACCAAACCTTTGACACGTTTAGCGAGTCGTCTAATCCACGATTAGACTATTATGTTTAATGTTTAACGATCATCGGATTCTGAACACACAGGCCTCTACCCGAGGCCTGAGTGGGCGGGTCGGGCCAATAGATCTATCATCATACTACCACGGGCTTAACAAGTTAATGGTTGTACATTCGATTAAGTATACACTTGTAATGATTACACATAACAAATATAATGAAATAAAGCTTGAATCAAATAGCATGTATAAAACATAGAATAAATAAGTTGCATGTTTCCACCCCGAAGTATAAAGCGTTTAAAGCATGTAAAAGGGGCTAAGAACTCACCTTGCTTGACGGATGAACGCGAACACGAGTAAGAGTTTGTTGAACCGGTCACGGGATGCCCTAGATTAAGTTTTGATTTTCAAATTTGTTAGAGTGTCACATACTAGAATGTTCTAAACCAAGAGCACGGCCTCCAGCAAGTTGATTCCCAGGTAAGAGTCACGGGTCCAATGGGATTATTTAAGCCACTCTTGCTTGCAAGTCAAGGTCGAGCACCAGAAACCGTACGGAAAGATGCAGCCGTTGGAGTTACCCGAATGGAAATGGGAACACATCACCATGGACTTCATAACGAAGCTACCGCGTACAGCTAAGAATGATGATACCATATGGGTGATTGTGGACCGTTTAACTAAGAGTGCTCACTTTCCGCTTATACGAGAGGCTATCTTGTAAGGCCCCGAACCCCCGGGAACCCCACAGTTGGTAATCATTCAGAAACACTCGTAAAAATAATTAAACTTAAAAAAAACAATTCTTTGCATTAAAATAGCATTATAGAGTATAATTCGGCGGAAACGTAAATAGATGAATGAGTTCCCAAAATCAAAATTTAGTATAACTTTTAAAAGTCTTTTGAAATAAAATGTTCATAAGTAATTCTTCATTCCAGTATGCCCTTCACCGTCCAAATAGCTCCGTGCACGTCCAAGCGATAAGGCATCCTCTTCCTAACTTGAAACTCACACTAACATGCACACAAAGTCAGCTTAAGCTGAGTGAGTTCAAGTTTTAAATAAGTAGCAACAGTTTTAATAATCATTCCAACAGTTTTAAAACGGTAAACGAAAGTACATCGGTTAGGTCACCACATTCAATAAATAGTCATTCTTACGTATGAGCATCTCTATACATGCATTCCTATATATATCAATATATATATATATATAACATTCAATAATAACATTTAGGGCCGAGAAGACGTGCAACCCAAACACGTAACATTCAGCTTCTGCAAACACAAAGTAGGCATACGCAACATTCAGTAGTCAAGACGACTACAAACATTCAGGGTCGAACAAACGTACAACCCAAACACGTAACATTCGGCGCATGCAAACACAAGGTAGGAATACGCAACATTCAGTAGTAGAGACGACTACAAAATATTGGTCATTCTAAATATAGATAAATATATATATATATATATACATACACATTCTATAACATTCCAAGGCCTACTAGTACTAGCAAGCCTATGTAAAACCATTCAAAACCTTTCATCAAGTAAGAAAAACACTTAGGTGTGCATGCTAGCCCAAAACTTAAAAAGAGTTAAAAAGGAGGCTCACCTGAAATCGACCGAACACCCGCAACAATGTAGGAAATCCCAAAGTGCACAATCACAAGCAAGGGCCTGTAAATTATACATAACGCATTACTAAACTAGACCGAAGAACACTCTTGCTTAATGGGCCGTTCAAGCCCAACACTTGGCCTAGGGCCCAACACTTGGCCCAAGGCCCAACACTTGGCCCAAGGCCCAAGGATAATCAAATCGGGTCGAATGCGCGTGCAATAAACCTTAAAACCTTTTGTTAAACGAATCAGCCCCGAACGGACCAAATTCCATTTTAAATCTTTTCATTCGTCAAGATTATGTCACCCGAGTTGATAGGGTTGACGGTTCATTTTTAAAACTCTTACTTTAACGTTTAAACGAAAATTCGCGCACTGCCGACTCAATTAACGAAGCACTAACCACGACAGCCCTGAGCATCAAAAAAATAATTTTTCCATAGCCCTTAAACCCCCCTAGGGCTGTACAGACTAATTCGGTCGGTCACCCGATCAATTAACGCATCAAACTCAACAATTTGCAATTCTACACCCGATAAACCCTAGTTTTCGAACTAAAATCGATTGACAGACCTAAACACCTCCAATGACCCCGAAACTTTAATATGATGTAAATGCCATACCTGGGGATCTTTCTACACCAGAAACTCTAATTTTTATCCACGGGAAGTGGGTCAATTACCCCTTGGCCGAAAATCTGTCCAACGAAAAGTTTCGGCAAAATTGAGCATCAAAACGATTAGGGGTGAGCAAAAAGAGTGTAGGGGATCGTAGTACATACCTTGAACTACTTCTAGGATCTTGGAATTGATCAAAAAGTCGAAGCAAAGAAGGGAGGGGGGCTGGTCAAGAGGCCGATAGCAGCAGCAGCTAGGGTTTCACCCTTTTCATTTTTTTGTTTATGATATAATACAAATATGTTTCATTCAAGTCCCTCAAATTTGCAAGATTTGGCGACTTGTAAGGAAGGTTAAGTGTTTTAACGTAGCGGGGATGACGTAAAGGCTCCCGAGAAACGTCGGTTAAGTCCCGAGAGTTATACATACTCTACAAACTTTTACTTCTTAAAATCGGAATTAACAGGCGTTACAAATCCACCCTCTTACAAAGGGAGCAAGAAACTGTCGATACCCCTGCTGCCTGAAGTATGATTTTTGATGAGGAAGACAATTATGTGCAACGACCGAAGTATGATGAATGTCAGCCTTCCTCGTCAAAAGCTGTCGATACCCCTGCTGCCTCTACTGAAGAAGAATTTTTCAATCCGTTTCACTCTCAACAACAATCACCCACTGATGAGCTACCTTCGAACCTGGAAGACAATCTAGATGTCAGTGCGGTTCTGACTACGAGAGTTCACAAAAATCACCCATTGGAGAATGTGATAGGTGATCTGTCCGACGGTGTACAAACAAGACAAAGCTTGAATGAGCACGCATGTGTTTATACAAGCATTAAAGATTCAGGCATAATCAACGAGTGCTTGTACACCTGCTTCATCAGCCAGATTGAACCAAAGAACTATCAAATGGCTCTCAAGGACAACTCGTTGGTCGAAGCCATGCAAGAAGAATTAGCCCAGTTTAAGAAGATGGAGGTATGGAACTTGGTTGCAAAACCAAAGAATGTGCATGCGATTGGCACAAAATGGGTCTTCAAATGCAAGAGAGATGAAAAAGGGATTATTATCAGGAACAAGGCGAGGCTCATTGTAAAAGGTTTTAATCAACAAGAGGGGATTGATTACAATGAGGTGTTTGCTCCTGTGGCAAGATTGGAAGCCATTTGATTGTTTTTGGCATTTGCTGCACATAAGGAGATGAAGGTTTTTCAGTTGGATGTGAAGAGTGCTTTTCTTAACGGTAAAGTCGATGAGGTTGTGTACGTTGAGCAACCTCTGGGTTTTCCTGACCCAGACTTTCCTGATCACGTATACAAGCTAAGTAAAGCACTGTATGGGCTACATCAGGCCCCTTGTGCCTGGTATTCTACACTATCCGACTACTTGCTTGAAAATGGTTTTGAACGGGGAAATATTGATAGCACTTTGTTCTTCAAAAGAAAAGGGAGCGACTTTCTACTGGTGCAAGTCTACATGGACGACATCATCTTTGCTGCATCAAAAGTGGCCATGTGTCAGGAGTTTGAGGCCATCATGAAGAAGAGATTTGAAATGAGTGCTATGGATGAACTAACATTCTTTTTAGGACTGCAGGTTGATCAGAAGAAAGATGGGATGTTCATTCATCAGACTAAGTATGTCCATGATGTTCTTAAACGCTTCAAGATGGAGGACAGCACTCCATACGATACTCCAGTCTGCGTCAACCACAAATTGGGTGCTGATTCAGACAACGATGCAGACGTGGACCCAACTCAATATCGGGCAATAATAGGTTCTTTAATGTACTTAACTGCTTCTAGGCCTGATATAATGTTTGCTGTTTGTCTTTGTGCTCGCTTTCAGGCAAACCCAACGGAATTTCACTTGAAGGGTGCGAAGAGGATTCTACGGTATCTCAAAGGCAAGCCTAAGCTGGGGTTGTGGTACACGAGAGGAGGAGACTTGGAGTTGGTCGCCTACACAGATTCTGATTATGGAGGGTGCAATCAGAGTCGGAAGTCAACTACAGGTGGATGTCAGTTTCTTGGTGGCAGATTAGTGTCATGGCAATGCAAGAAGCAGACCTCAGTCGCGATTTCAACCTGTGAAGCAGAATACATGGCAGCATCTAACTGTTGCTCCCAGGTTCTTTGGATTCAACAACAGTTGCTCGATTACGGTCTGAATTTCACTCATACTCCTATTTGCATTGATAATACTGCTGCTATCTCAGTAACTAACAATCCCGTAAAACACAGTAAAACTAAACATATTGACATCCGTCATCATTTTGTACGGGATTGTGCTCGAAAAGGTTGATACGCTAGATAATTTCGCTGACATGTTTACGAAAGCGTTTGACAAAACTAAATTTCAAAACCTTGTTGAGCTGAATGGGATGATCAATCCCGAGTAACCATGTTTTTATCTTTATTAAAAAAAAAAAAGGTCACTATCGCTTAGAATTATGTCGGTTGCCTCAGTTTGAAGGACATATCTTCGGATATGTTTGGTCCTCATTTCTACTTGTTGAATATAAGGATAGCCATTAACCAGATGACTGAAAGTGACCGGGGCGGTTTATGATGTGTTTTTATTCTTTTGCTGAAAATTAGTCGATCATACTTAGTTAGAAGGACACATACTTGTATGTGGTCGGTCCAGCTGATCCATTGGATCTTCGGGATAGCCGTTTACCTGAAAACTTCAATTTGATCGGGGCAATTGAAGTTAAAAATTTTTCCGGGAGATGAAATTATTTTTCAAGTCTAATACTTCGTAAGAAGTTCCTTTACTATGTTTAACAGAAAATTGATCCAACCTTGGAAAGTGATAGATATACTGATTCTGTGTGCTTAACTAGTGAAGTTATTAGGCCTAAAAGACTTTAGAACAGTCATTGTATGTCATGGTAGCTTTTTATGGTGCGTAAAAGTAGAAGTGATACTAACTAAATCTACTCGATTTTACGTGGAAACTTCTTAACAATTGTGCATGTCTCCATATATATCTTTTCGAATGATAGGCAGAAAAGCGATTACCCAGTCATACACGAGCCCGTGAGTGTTCTGATTCCCGTGAAGATAGCGTGTCAAGAAACTGCAGTGATCCAGATTCGGGACTTGCAGTAGTTTATCTGAAGTTTGTGTAAATACTTAAAAAAAAAAATTAGTTATTGAGACATTATTGAGTTCATAATGATAAAACTTCTCAATCAAGATGCAAGATAGAGAACGGGATTAAGAGTCCAAAGATCGAAGAGTTCCTACTATTTAATCAGACACTACGGGTCGAGGTCAACTTGGGGTTACTTGGGGAAAGCCAAATACGCTTTGAGAATAGATAGGAGGCATCATAATCTCTGAGTTGTTGCCCACTTAAGTTTTGAGCTTAATTGAACCGAACCCGTATCACAGAAATGATGAAAACCATTTTAAGTTAATTACCTGCTTACAACCTGTTTCTTTATGTCATAATAAAGCTGAACACGGATCTGTGTGACAGTCACGTAGTTAGTATGATTCCTGTTCGGATCTTTTCTAAAACATGGTAGTCCCTATCGAGACTGAAATTTGATCCCGTGTACTTTAAATTTTTAAAATTTTTCTACTTATGTAGTTGTATGATTTTATATCTGGTTACTTGGTCTTGATCGTATCATTTAACACATTAAAGGTTGTTTTAAAACTTAATTGCAAATTGTTCAAATTATGGGGTTTGTTTTGAAATTTTTTAATTTCAGGGAAGTTGTGCATAACTTCGCCTGCAATGGGCGAAGTTATCCATAACTTCGCCTGAATAAATCTGACCCTATATAAAGAAGAGTAAAGGTCAAACAGTTCATTATTTTCAAACCGGAGCGAACTTATCTTACTGTCAATCAGCGAACTTAATCTCTTAAACCTACAACGAAGTTATCGATTATCATCTGTTCATTCTTTCTCGATTTTTAATCCGTGTTTAAAGGTGTGTAGGGTAATCGAATAGATTAATCATGTTCATTAACGTTTATCATCGGTCGATTCGACCCGTTTCACATCCTCGTTTTTCGAACCCTTAACAACCGATTTTCAAACGTATCTTTACGTGTTCATAATCAATCTAATCGTCTAAATCGTCATTAAATCAAGTTTTACGAGATCCGCAAGCTCAAAATTGACCAAATCACGTCGTTCGATAAACCTAACTGATGCCGTTTCATATTCGGCGAAGTTACAGTTTAGGCGAAGTTGTCCGTAACTTCGCCTGAGGTTTAGGCGAAGTTGTCCGTAACTTCGCCTGAGGTTTAACTTCGCCTGAGGTTAGGCGAAGTTACCATTAACTTCGCCTGGACTTTTTTTACTTAACAGTTAACAGACGAAGTTAAAGTTGAAGCGAAGTTGTTTCCCAACTTCGCCCCACCTTTAACTTCGCCTATACTGAAAAGATCACAACTTCGCTCATGGTAACAGGCGAACTTGTGATTTGCTTTGTTGCTTATCTAACTTAGTCTGTTTGGTGTAGATATGGCTGCTATAGGTGGTGCAGGCGGTGATGACGGTAGTGATAACCAAAGACAGTTCTTCCCGGGTCACAACATGTATATAACATTAGACCCGGAGGCGAGCGGAGTTGATGATTTCCGCGAAATCATCACATTCCTACTACGCTCGCGTATATTCCACGCGATTACGACAACACTGCCAATATCCTTGCCAAACATTGAGGATTTTTGGCAGTCCGTGGAATATGATTGAAGGGTCGAGCCCCCGGTGATGCGAGCAACAGTCAACAATCACATTGTTCAGTTCTCATCTAAACAAATCCGGGCGGCTTTACGTTTTGGAGATGAGACAAGAGATGACCCGACAGATTTTGTAGCTCCTTTCCGTGATGGAGCGTTTTTGAGGATGGGATACTCAGGTCCTTTGGGAGATACCCAGAGAAGGAAGGGATTTTTGCTTGACCAGTGGCGCTTTCTCATGCATGTCATGATTGTTTGCATGTCAGGGAGAAAGGCGGGCACTGATGGCATGGGCGCGACCATGCAGTCGGCTATGACTGCTCTGACTTATAACAAGCGTTACAGCTTTAGTCAGATGGTCTTCTACGAGATCGATCGACAACGAAGAGCGGTGGCGCGTGAGAGATTTATCATGTATCCAAGATTTCTCTAAATGATCTTGGATCATGTTGCTCCAACGCTACCTCAGAGCCGCCCAATCCGATACGTAGAAAGTGTGAGCAAAAGGATCTTTGCCCAATGCAGATCCTCCAGTGCGAGGAGCAAACCTGAGCTCCGTCCTCGACATACTCCACTATTCGGGTACTTAATCAACCCGGGGTATGTGCCTGCTCGTGGGGACGTGTTTCGGGACCCGGCACCACAACAGGCAGGAGCACCTCAAGCTATACCTGCTGCTCCTGTTGTGTCACCGGAGGAGAACATAGATCTTGACGCAGAGTTTGGCGGTCAGGGATTTTTTGACATGGAGAGGGTTGATCCAGAGGAGAATGTACAGGTCTCGGTTGTACAAGCTTCGGGTGTGAATGTTACTAGGGAAGCTACAACGGTGGCTGACTCAGATTCTGATGATGAATTGACCGAAGCGAGACGGATTTTGGTAACACATGAACGGACTCAAGGGAAAAGAAAGAGAGCTGATGATGATAGTGAGTCAGACTATGAAGAAGAAGTTCAACAGTTGATCCGGAGATCAAGAAGGGAACGGATAGGTGCAGGATCGGGAGCCGGTGAGAGCTCGAGGGTGGTACGTTTCACCCCACCCGCACTGTCCGGTATGACTATGGTTCCCTCATCATTACAGGTTACAAGGCCAAGCGCCACGGACATTCCCGTGGTGGCTACCTCATCCTCATTTGACCTCCCACTCACTTCATTTCAACTATCGGCTCCGGAGATTGTCTCGTTGCCATCTCCAACTCTTACTCCAACGGAGGTCGTGGCACATTTTATTGAGTCGACGGTTGTGGCCACTGCAGGGTTATCGGTGACGATACCACCTGCGGTTACGTCTTTGCCTACTTCTGAGGTCCCGGTTACATCGGAAATCCCTCCTCAGTACACTCACGATATATCTCATATGAGATTTGATTTCGATGCAACCCTATCAGACTCTGAATGAATAGCAGCACTTGAACGGGTCGTGGCAGAGCAGTCAAGGATTAATCTTATCCAGACCCAGGCTATTCAATGCCTAGTTGCAGAGAATCAGATGCAGTCGTCCCTGCTAGTAGAACATGGAAAAATCATAGATGCTCTGAAGGAGTTCTTGGCATCTCAGGGGGAGACGAGCTGTAAAGGCGATGAGTTGAGGACCAAGAGGAGAAATGATCGAGACGATGATCCCAATGCATCGAAAGGTGCAGGTGGTGAGTTGCCAAGAACTGTACAAGCTCTTGGGACTTCCACAACTCAGGGGGAGTCGACAACTGCAGCTGGTGGTGATGATGTGGTGGTAGTGGAGGTTGAGGAGATGGATGATGACTTTATGTGTGATGATGATGTATTACCGAGTGATGAGATAGAGAAGATTGGTGAACAGATTGTGATTGATGATGAGATAGAAGAGGGAGAGATAGTAGAAGAGAATGTAGAGCATTAGATTCCAGAAGTCGATAACGCAGATATGAGTAAAGAGATGGGAAATGATGAGACTGAATGGGAAGAGCAGCCTAGATGGAAAGAAGGCTATGCTCAGTGGTTCTTCAAAACGAAGAAACCAGCGGTCCCTACTATTTTTAAGAAGACTTACAACATTAGAGGCTATGCTGAAGCGAGAAAAGGGATTATTTGCTGGATATACGATGAGCAGTTGAGGCTCTTCGTGATTAAGAGATATGATGGTATTCAGTACTTCAAAAGAATGTTGAGATCGTTGAACACACTGCCAGAATGTGAAGTGAAAAACTTAGCCAGATTGGGATTGATAAATCGAAGTGATGATAATATGGCTAGAGTCATCGGGAAGATAGTATGGAAGGAGAGTATAAAGGAAAAGAAGTTCGAGCTGCTGAAACCACAGAAGGGTAAACTTATCAAAGATAAAGATTAAGGGTTGAGAGCAGATGGCAAGCCTTGGATGATTATGAAGTATAAACCGATCCGGTGTTTGAAAGAAGTGCCGATGAAACAAATGCCCAAGGATGTGCTCAAAGAGTTGAAGTGGTGGTATGTAGATTGTGAGACAGCTGAAGCAGTGATGGAAGACGAAGATGAACAAGAGCTGCTGAGAGTCTATGATCCGATGCATCTAGTGAACCTGTCTCGAGCTGATCTACAGGTGCTGAATGAGAAGAAAATCTTTTATATTCCTGCTTGGAAAGACGAAGCGAGGAAATATCAAAGAGTTGTGTCGGTATGTGTACGAGAAGAAGTGAATGCTTAAAGATGAAGATTCAAGATTGTTGAAGATTACAAGACACGTGTTTGAAGATAAAGAGATGAAGCTACTGCCAAGGGGGAGTCTGTTGGTACATGATGTCAGTAGTTCAGTGTCTAGTGTCTGTAATCGAGTCGTTTGGATTTGTGTTTGTATGTAAGCGAAGTTAGCTCACAAGTTTGCTGATACAGGCGAACTTGTGAACTATGCGCAGTTAGTGACAACTTCGCCTGAACATGCCAGGCGAAGTTGTCGTGTTATATATTGATTAGGTTACGGCTTAATCAATAACACCAGGAGGGATTCAATCAGTGTATTCAGTTTACGTGTAACGAGTCCAGTATTAGTGATACATATCACGTGTTTAAGGTTGCAATATAACGAGTATTTGTTTATTGTAACGTGTGTTTAATCGTATCGTCTTCTACACTCGTAACGTCTTACGTAGGGATTCCGCACCTACGTAAAACGAGATATCTCGTGTAGATCCGGCTGGGAACCTACACGTACTCTTCACATATATTATTAGGGTATGCACCCTTTACCCATTCAACCATACCTGGATCATCAATCATTCATACAATCAACATATAATAATAACATTCAATACATGGTCATACACGTATCATAAACTTACCATTCAAGTAAGTGTATTATCTATCACATAGGAGTATGCACACAGCCCCAAAAACATAACGCATAAAAGGGGCTAGAACTCACCTAGAGTCGGTTTCTCTCGCCGTTAATGGTAATGCCCTTCCTTAGTTATGCACGGCTAACCGTACAATACATTATGCGTGTCAATTATCCAATACTACTACTTCCTACATCTAAGTTAATGAAATCCTCAACTAACGGGGGTCCAAGGGGCAGAGCCCCTGGCTGGGGTTGAGCTGCCATTTCACATGGAATTTCGCATGAGATTTCGCTTCACATGAGATTTCGCTTCGAATGAGATTTCACTTCGCATGCTGATTTCGCTTCGCATGCGATTTCGCTTCGCATACGATTTCGCTTGGCATGCAACTCGAAGCCCTTTTTCATGCGAAAAACCCCCTTTTACTTCGTTTTTACCATTTTAAGGCCATTTTCTTCCGAGATTCTTCCTTAGGACCCGATTCTACTCGTTTTATGGGTTTTAGGTTGTACCAACTTTGTATAACCATCTTTCTCATAGTCCAACCGTCACCTTTTTAGCTTATAACGCACCCTAGAGGTTATAACTTACCAAGTTTATGTTTTTCTTACATTTTACAGCCTTATCTACCATTCTATCAGTTTGTATGTCAAAATCGACCTAAAACTTAACCTTTTTAAACAAAACCCACCTTCGGTTCTCGGGTTCGGTTCAGATCTGAAACACCACGAGGATCTGGACATGATTCTTGGTGTTTAATGGTGTTCACACACGAGGTTCTTTCTTCTTTTAGCTCAGGATTGGTTTCGGGTGTTAGAGAGAAAGTGTGTGTTTTAGTGTGTGTTATGGTGGACAGAAATGGTGAAAGGAATGAGATATGGCTTTATATAGGAGGCTATGTGCCCCGCCATCCACTTCCATACCAACCCAATCCTTATCCAAATACAAACACGCACACAATTAAACTAATGACACACCGATAATAATAAAACTTTCCGTTATTTATTCACAGAAATGCGGATGTTACGTTATCGGAATGCGTAAAACTACGGTTACTCTAAGTAAAAAAACTAGTATACTCCGTGGTTGTACACTCGAGTGAAACAGTCTTGCTAATTGTGTAGATATACTATTAATAATTATAATTAAACGAGTTTTAACTTCTTTCCAACATAAAGGACTTTGTATCTGTTAATGTTATTCATCAGCTTTTCGCTGAAGTAAACATTTTCAGGTAATCAGTAGTAGTCAATGATAAATGATGATAGAATAATATGGAGATAGCTTATTGAAGATATTGAAGAATCTTTGGGCTCATTTTGTTAAACTCCTTTTAAACAAGATTATGTAAAACAAATATTTTGTACTACCAGGGTGTCTAAATCCTTGTTTATATAAAGAAATATTTTGTCAAAGGAATTTTTCACTGCAACAAAATAAACTCTGGTGTATTTACAAAACCGATACCAATTATTGGTCATACGTGTAGGCCCCTCTAGCCAGATGTGATATGAAAACTTACTGCATAATAATGGGTTCGTGTATCACATATTGGATCATTCGTATAAAATATGGCATGCGTTTCCCCATGTATTGTTGATTGACACGACGTACAACACCAACATGTGCAACTGGCCATTTGTTTAGTTTGTCGTTGTGACGTCGAAGTTGTTCTGTATAGTGCACACAATTATATTTAGGGAACGAGAACAGAACTTCATATGGGCGCTTGAGTAGGTTAAAGGTACGCCCGAGGAATGTATGGAGCCATGCGTGATAGTCATAGACAGAGACCTAGCCCTGATGAAGTCGTGTGACACAGTGTTCCCTCATGCTACCTAAAACCTATGCATGTGGCACATCCAAGAGAACCTAAAGAGAAAGTGGAAAAATCTTTATCAGACAAATATGAGTGATGATTTCTCGTGCTAGTGACATGTACTGTGTAAGTCTTCCACAACCCATGATTACGAATATAACTACGAGAAATTGGAAGTAACATTAGCCGAATACGGGAAACACGGTAAGTCTTTAATACATGTATAGTTACTGATAATCTACTCATACATTCATAAATTTATATTTTTCATAGGTCTGGGACTATATTGATGATAAATGATATATAGGAAAGTTTGTATCTTGCGGGATTAACGACCGACTAAACTTCTGCGAGCATACAACAAACAGAGTAGAGAGCCAGCATGTGAACTTCAAAAGGCACCTTAACTGGACTAACAACACGCTCTATGAAATTGCGGATGACAAGCATGCACAGAGAGCATATACCAACCCTGGATGACGAGCTGCGACATTGATGGACCACGATTGGCAGTGGTCATTCGAGCAGACTGATACCAGCCTCAGGGCCTCAGCCATCAAGGACCAGTTGTATAGGTATGTTCACAGTATCATATGATATCATACATATCATTTGGTTGTACAGGCACATGCACAAGTTGATAGTCGTGTCAATAAGGGTCGTGCGCAGGGCGCATATCACTACAGCCTCTGGTACTTGTTTCTTTTATTTTTTTTGCGATGCCTGCTGATGGGAAGGCAATGCAACCTTGCGGACGCGTTCGCCGGCTACTTTTACCTGCACTCGCACAGGCAGGGCCGATGGTCGTTGCTCGGTGGTCCATACATCACGCAGATTGCAATCAGTTTGGGTCACGCTACGCGAATCCTTGGTCTACTGATTCAATCAGTTTCCTCGCGCATGCTGGACCATACTAGGACCATGTGCATGCACATATGTCACACCCCCCGGTTAGGACCAATTATGTAAATATAATTTTTAGTTATGATAACTTTATGAGTTTTTGAAGATCATAAGAATATTCATAGTTGTTCATAGAAAAAATTATACTTTGATCCAAGATCTTGTGAAAATAATTATGATTTCTTGGAATACCATGATCATCATAATCTTTTAGAGCAAAAAGTAAGGGTTTTATTAATAATTTATGATGATCATGGTGAGAGTATATGAACAATTATGAAGATTCAAAAGAAAACTTAAGAGCATAAGAACAAACTAAAAGAAATTCAAAAGAACAAGATCAAAATCAAAGAAATATGTAGAACAACCAAGAAAATAGTAAAACTTACTTGATTATGCTTAGAGAAAAAAGAGAGAATGGGATTTGGTGTGAAAAATAATGAGAATGGGAGGCTCTACTTATAGTGAAAGGTAGAAGATTTGAATACAATTGGGATAGGGATAAAACTTGTTTAAAACTTAAAAGATAACCTTAATAATAATTTTAATAATAAGATAACATAAAAATAATATATATATATATATATGTATATATATGTATATATATATATGTATATATATATAAATATATATATACATGTGTATTTTAAAAGTCCACGACACTTTTATTTTTTCATTATTTTTTTTTCTTTTTTTTAAATTATAAGAATTAGATAAATTTACTTGTGGAACAAGGTTAAGATAGAAGGTTTTAGAATGTTCCATTTTTAAATCACATGATTAATTTAAATACTTAGGATAAAATTAATAATAACAATATTTTGTTACATGTTATAAAATATTAATCTAGGCATTCCAGTTCAACGTGTCATACTAACTATTAAGCACGATTATGATAAAATGATCATAGGATCATATAATTATGCATATAAGGATAATGTTATTCAATAAATGACGCATAATTCAACCCTAATAAGTGTAGACGATGAAATTAATACGAGAACTTTATTAAATACAAGCACAAAAGACTAGCGTTTTTGCAAGAAAAATCCATAGATATTACAGTCTCCCCCGCTTAAAGGAATTTCGTCCCGAAATTAAATAGTGGAAACTGTTTTGGATTGAAAAAGATGAGGGTATTTCCGTTTCATTTGATCTTCAAGTTCCCAAGTAAACTAGGGTCCTTGCTTGTAGTTCCACTTCGCTTAGGTTTCTTGACATCACGATACACGATTTCGATAGGTTCCTCAACAAATTGAAGTTTATCATCAATGTGAATATCATCAAAAGGAATAGGCTGAGTATCATCGGCTAAGCATTTCTTGAGGTTAGAAACATGGAAACTGTCATGAATACCGCACAAATCCTGAGGTAGTTTGAGTTTGTATGCCACTAGATCAATCCTTTCAAGAATCTCAAAAGGTCCAACATACCTAGGAGCGAGTTTTCCCTTTCCCCAAATCAGACAACACCTTTCCAGGTGGAAACTTTGAGTAAGACTCGGTCGCCAACTTGAAACTCAAGTGGTTTCCTTCGATTATCCGCATAACTCTTTTGTCGGTCATAAGCGGCCTTAAGTCTTTCTTGAATGATGGCAATCTTTTCGGAGTTTGCTTGGACCATTTGGGGCCAATAACTTGTGAGTCACCAATCTCGGTCCAACATTCGGGTGTTCGGCATTTCCTACCATACAAAGCCTCAAAAGGAGCACATTTGATGCTAGTATGGTAGCTGTTGTTATAGGAAAATTCATTGAGAGTTAGGTGATCATCCCAATTTCCTCCAAATTCGATTACGCAAGAATGAAGCATGTCTTCCAAGGTTTGGATGGTTCTCTCAGTTTGACCATCTGTCTGGGGATGATAAGCTGTACTAAGATCCACACAGGTCCCCAAAGATTTTTGAAGGGATTGCCAAAAGTTGAAGGTAAAATGACTGTCACGGTCGGAGATTATGGATAAGGGAATACAATGATGTGTCACGATTTCATTGATGTAAATTTGAGACAGCCTCTCCATTTTGTAGGTTTCACTAACAGGGACGAAGTGAGCAGATTTGGTGAGACGATCGATTATAACCCAAATAGAATCATGCTTACGAGTGGTTCTTGGTAGTTTAGTGATGAAATCCATGGAATTTGGTCCCACTTCCATAGAGGAATCTCGGGTTGTTGAAGCAAACCCGAGGGCTTTCGATGTTCGGCTTTAACTTTTGAGCAAGTGAGACACTTCCCAACATATAAGGCTATGTCCTTTTCCATACCAGGCCACCGATAGATTCCCTAAGATCGTGGTACATTTTATCAGCTCCCAGATGGATCGAGTATTGAGTTTTGTGTGCTTCGTCAAGAATAAGATTTCGAAGGTCTTCAGAATTTGGAACCCATATGCGTCCCATGAAGTAAAGAACTCCATCAGACTTAGTTTCCGAATGCTTTTCAGCTCCACAATTCAATTCGGTCTTGAGATTGTTTTGGGCTATCACTTGGGCTTGAGCTTGAAGAATTCGGGACTTAAGGCTAGTGTGAACAATAATCTCTACGGGCTGAATACGAGAGGGTTTAACTCTTTCCTTTCGGCTTAGAGTGTCAGCTACAACATTCGCTTTCCCGGGGTGGTAGCGTATTTCGCAATCGTAATTGTTGAGTAACTCGACCCAACGCCGTTGCCTCATGTTGAGTTCTTATCAGTTGAGGATGTGTTGCAAGCTTTTATGATCAGTATAGATGACACATTTAGTTCCATAAAGGCAGTATCTCCAAATTTTTAGAGCGAAAATCACCACACCTAACTCAAGATCGTGAGTGGTGTAGTTCTTTTTGTGGATCTTGAGTTGTTGAGAGGCATAAGCTATGACTTTACCTCGCTGCATGAGCAAACATCCGAGACCTTGATTTGAAGCATCACAATAAACAATGTAATCATTGTTCCGTCGGGAAGGGTTAAGATGGGTCTGTTACAAAGCTTTTGCTTTAAGGTTTGGAATGCGTCTTCTTGCTCTTGTTCCCAAATGAACGGCTTGCCTTTTTGAGTTAAGGTGGTGAGAGGTAAGGCTATTTTGATAAATTCGAGATGAAACGACGATAATAACTAGCTAGACCAAGGAATGAACGAATTTCTGATGGGGTTTTCGAAGCATCCCAATTTTTGATGGCTTTGATTTTTACGTGGTACATGTGTATACCTTTATCGTCGATAACACGAGCCAAAAATTGAACTTCGCGAAGCTAGAATTCACAATTTCGAAAATTTAGCATAAAGCTGTTCTTTCTTCAATAGTTCCAAGGTAAGACGAAGGTGTTGCTCATGATCAGTTTTGGTTCTTGAATATATTAAAATGTAATCAATAAAAACGATGATGAATTTGTCGAGATAAGGTTTACAAACTCGGTTCATGAGGTCCATGAACACTACGGGTGCATTAGTCAAGCCAAAGGGCATAACCATGAACTCATAGTGTCCATAGCGGGTTTGAAAGGAGGTTTTGGGTATGTCTTCATCGAGAATTCGCAGTAGGTGATAACCTGAGTGGAGAACAATTTTTGAAAAACAAGTGGCTCCTTGAAGCTGATCGAAGAGATCATCAATCCTCGGTAGTGGGTACCGATTCTGGATGGTGAGTTTATTTAACTCTCGGTATTCGATGAACATGCGGAAAGATCCGTCCTTTTTGACGAAAAGGACAGGAGCTCCCCAAGGTGAGAAACTAGGCCAGATGAAGCCTTTGTCAAGAAGTTCTTGAAATTGGCTAGAGAGTTCTTGCATTTCGGAGGGGGCTAAACGGTATGGAGCTTTGACTATGGGAGTTGCACCGGGTATAAGGTCGATTCGAAATTTGACTTGTCGAGTCGTAGGAAGTCCTGGCAAGTCATCGGGAAAAACTTCGGGATAGTCTTTGATAACGGGAATGTCTTGAATCCTTTTTCACTTTGGATTTCTTGTCAACTACATGGGCTAAAAAGGAATAGCATTGTTTCCTCAAAAATTTATGGGCCTTCATGCAAGAAATGATTTTTAGGTTACGATCGGGTTTTTCTCCTTGAATGATTAGTGTTTCACCGGATTTTAACGGGATACGAATGAGCTTCTCGGCACAGGCAACTTCGGCTGGATTACGGGATAACCAATCCATTCCCACAACTAGGTCAAAACTACCAAGCTTAAAGGGAATTAGATCGATATTAAGAGAGTGGTCATCAAAGGTCAAAGCGCAATCACGCATAATAGTATTGGCTTGGGCAGTGTTACCATTAGCCAGTTCGACGGTGTAAGGGGAGTCTAGTTTTACCGGTTTCCATTTAACAAGGGGTTCAAATCAAGTGATATTAAACTTCTTTCCGCACCCGTATCAAATGGTATGGATGCAAAGTGGTTATTTAATAGGAACGTACCAGTTATGACATTGGGATCTAGACGTGCATCCGAAGCAACAATAGTGAAAGCTCTACCATAAGTGGCTTGGTTATTGTTTGGAGCCAATTGTGGACAGTTGTTCTTGATATGGTCCAAACCACCGCATTGAAAGCAAGCACGAGCATTGTTATTGTTTGGTGGAGCAGGGTTGGTGACCATGGCTTGATTAACAGCAGCAGGGGAAGTTCGGAATCGAGGGGCTAGATGACCAAATCAACCACAATAGGTACACTTTCGGCATTGGGAACTTGGTGGGTGATGATAGTTGTAGGTGGAGTATAGGGGGTGAGGTCCAGAGTACCCTTCCCTAGTCGGGGCTTGGTTAGTAGGAGCAACAGCTTGGACGGGCACAGCAGGGGTGACTGCAGCATAGTTGGTGGTTTTTGGTTTCTTGTTAGGTTGGTAGCTAGTATTCTTGAACTCTCTCTTTTTGCTTCCCCGAATCCTTCCCCAAAATTCTGATCTTGACTAGTTCATTGGTTAAGGTACTAGCTAGGTGTATAGCATCTTTGAGGGTTCTAGGATCAATGGTCAAGATTATGCTCCTCATTGAAGGAGGTAAGCCATCTATATAGCGATCAATGGCTCTTTCCTCAGGAGTGACTAGGTGGGGTACTAGCTGTGATAGTTCTTGGAAACGATTGGTATAGCCAAGGACATCGGCTCCTTTCATGGTATGACCCCAAAGTTCAGCTTCCATCTTTCAGAGTTCGCTATTGTGACAATATTATCTAGTCAGCAGGTGCTTGAATTCGGCCCAAGGTAGAGCCAAGGCCGGCTTACGACCTCGAGTCCTGATTTGAGTGCCCCACCAAGTCAAGGCCCCTAGCTTGAGGGTGCTAGCAACATACTTCACTCTTAGATTCTTCGGACAATTTCACATGCTTAAAGCGGCTTCCGTGCTCTCGAACCATTGTAGCAACCTAGTGGCACCTTCCGAGCTGGTGAACTTGGTAGGTTTTGATGCAACAAAGGTTCGGTAGGATTGATCGTAGTTGTTGCCATTATTGTTGTTGTTTTCGTTATTGTTGTTTTTCCGTGGAGTTAATTAACAATAGCGAGAAAAAGAGTAGCCATTTGAGCGAGCACAGTTGCTAGGGGGTGTCATTGTCGCTGTTGTCATTGGAGTCATTGGAGGCATCGTGACGAGTAGGCATTCTAAGAAATCATCATATAAGGTGGATAAGTAAAAGTGTATGGAATAATAAAGCAAATGTTTTGCTATAAAATAGGGCAATGTAGTCTTCGTCCCACGGTGGCAAGGGGATGTAGGATTTTATGAAAGAGTTGACGGAATCGAGAGACATGCTAAAAATAAAAAGTTAGGACATTTAATAGCACATAATTTCAACCTAAGGGACATTCCTAGACGTAGGTCGGTTTCTAACTCTCTACGACCAAGGCTCTGATACCAATCTGTCACACCCCCCGGCCGAAGGCGGAAACGCCGGGGCGTGCGTAGATTGAAATCATGCACATGGTATTAAATGTAAAAATCATATTAAAATAAACTAACAAATTGTTCAAACCAAATAGAAAACATGGCATAGCAATTTATTTATTAAACTTCTAAGTCTGACTCATCCCTTATGTGAAACATCAAGAATCTTCATAACTTAATTTCCATTTACCTGAAAAACATGTGAGAGTGTCAACTAAAAATAGTTGGTGAGAACATAGGTTTTAAAAATAAGTTATATGTTGAAAATATTCCATATGTGTTAAGTTACTTTATATACTTTTGTGATTACAACCAAACCTTTGACACGTTTAGCGAGTCGTCTAATCCACGATTAGACTATTATGTTTAATGTTTAACGATCATCGGATTCTGAACACACAGGCCTCTACCCGAGGCCTGAGTGGGCGGGTCGGGCCAATAGATCTATCATCATACTACCACGGGCTTAACAAGTTAATGGTTGTACATTCGATTAAGTATACACTTGTAATGATTACACATAACAAATATAATGAAATAAAGCTTGAATCAAATAGCATGTATAAAACATAGAATAAATAAGTTGCATGTTTCCACCTCGAAGTATAAAGCGTTTAAAGCATGTAAAAGGAGCTAAGAACTCACCTTGCTTGACGGATGAACGCGAACACGAGTAAGAGTTTGTTGAACCGGTCACGGGATGCCCTAGATTAAGTTTTGATTTTCAAATTTGTTAGAGTGTCACATACTAGAATGTTCTAAAGCAAGAGCATGGCCTCCAGCAAGTTGATTCCCAGGTAAGAGTCACGGGTCCAATGGGATTATTTACGCCACTCTTGCTTGCAAGTCAAGGTCGAGCACCAGAAACCGTACGGAAAGATACAGCCGTCGGAGTTACCCGAATAGAAATGGGAACACATCACCATGGACTTCATAACGAAGCTACCGCGTACAGCTAAGAATGATGATACCATATGGGTGATTGTGGACCGTTTAACTAAGAGTGCTCACTTTCCGCTTATACGAGAGGCTATCTTGTAAGTCCCCGAACCCCCGGGAACCCCACAGTTGGTAATCATTCAGAAACACTCGTAAAAATAATTAAACTTAAAAAAAACAATTCTTTGCATTAAAATAGCATTATAGAGTATAATTCGGCGGAAACGTAAATAGATGAATGAGTTCCCAAAATCAAAATTTAGTATAACTTTTAAAAGTCTTTTGAAATAAAATGTTCATAAGTAATTCTTCATTCCAGTATGCCCTTCACCGTCCAAATAGCTCCGTGCACGTCCAAGCGATAAGGCATCCTCTTCCTAACTTGAAACTCACACTAACATGCACACAAAGTCAGCTTAAGCTGAGTGAGTTCAAGTTTTAAATAAGTAGCAACAGTTTTAATAATCATTCCAACAGTTTTAAAACGGTAAACGGAAGTACATCGGTTAGGTAACCACATTCAATAAATAGTCATTCTTACGTATGAGCATCTCTATACATGCATTCCTATATATATATATATAACATTCAATAATAACATTTAGGGCCGAGAAGACGTGCAACCCAAACACGTAACATTCAGCTTCTGCAAACACAAAGTAGGCATACGCAACATTCAGTAGTCAAGACGACTACAAACATTCAGGGTCGAACAAACGTACAACCCAAACACGTAACATTCGGCGCATGCAAACACAAGGTAGGAATACGCAACATTCAGTAGTAGAGACGACTACAAAATATTGGTCATTCTAAATATAGATAAATATATATATATATATATATATATATATACATACACATTCTATAACATTCCAAGGCCTACCAGTACTAGCAAGCCTATGTAAAACCATTCAAAACCTTTCATCAAGTAAGAAAAACACTTAGGTGTGCATGCTAGCCCAAAACTTAAAAAGAGTTAAAAAGGAGGCTCACCTGAAATCGACCGAACACCTGCAACAAGGTAGGAAATCCCAAAGTGCACAATCACAAGCAATGGCCTGTAAATTATACATAACGCATTACTAAACTAGACCGAAGAACACTCTTGCTTAATGGGCCGTTCAAGCCCAACACTTGGCCTAGGGCCCAACACTTGGCCCAAGGCCCAAGGATAATCAAATCGGGTCGAATGCGCGTGCAATAAACCTTAAAACCATTTGTTAAACGAATCAGCCCCGAACGGACCAAATTCCGTTTTAAATCTTTTCATTCGTCAAGATTATGTCACCCGAGTTGATAGGGTTGACGGTTCATTTTTAAAACTCTTACTTCAACGTTTAAACGAAAATTCGCGCACTGCTGACTCAATTAACGAAGCACTAACCACGACAGCCCTGAGCATCAAAAAAATAATTTTTCCATAGCCCTTAAACCCCCCTAGGGCTGTACAGACTGATTCGGTCGGTCACCCGATCAATTAACGCATCAAACTCAACAATTTGCAATTCTACACCCGATAAACCCTAGTTTTCGAACTAAAATCGATTGACAGACCTAAACACCTCCAATGACCCCGAAATTTTAATATGATGTAAATGCCATACCTGGGGATCTTTCTACACCAGAAACTCTAATTTTTATCCACGGGAAGTGGGTCAATTACCCCTTGGCCGAAAATCTGTCCAACGAAAAGTTTCGGCAAAATTGAGCATCAAAACGATTATGGGTGAGCAAAAAGAGTGTAGGGGATCGTAGTACATACCTTGAACTACTTCTAGGAGCTTGGAATTGATCAAAAAGTCGAAGCAAAGAAGGGAGGGGGGCTGGTCAAGAGGCCGATCGCAGCAGCAGCTAGGGTTTCACCCTTTTCGTTTTTTTGTTTATGATATAATACAAATATGTTTCATTCAAGTCCCTCAAATTTGCAAGATTTGGCGACTTGTAAGGAAGGTTAAGTGTTTTAACGTAGCGGGGATGACGTAAAGGCTCCCAAGAAACGTCGGTTAAGTCCCGAGAGTTATACATACTCTACAAACTTTTACTTCTTAAAATCGGAATTAACAGGCGTTACAAATCCACCCTCTTACAATGGGAGCAAGAAACTGTCGATACCCCTGCTGCCTGAAGTATGATTTTTGATGAGGAAGACAATTATGTGCAACGACCGAAGTATGATGAATGTCAGCGTTCCTCGTCAAAAGCTGTCGATACCCCTGCTGCCTCTACTGAAGAAGAATTTTTCAATCCGTTTCACTCTTAACAACAATCACCCACTGATGAGCTACCTTCGAACCTGGAAGACAATCTAGATGTCAGTGCGGTTCCGACTACGAGAGTTCACAAAAATCACCCATTGGAGAATGTGATAGGTGATCTGTCCGACTGTGTACAAACAAGACAAAGCTTGAATGAGCACGCATGTGTTTATACAAGCATTAAAGATTCAGGCATAATCAACGAGTGCTTGTACACCTGCTTCATTAGCCAGATTGAACCAAAGAACTATCAAATGGCTCTCAAGGACAACTCGTGGGTCGAAGCCATGCAAGAAGAATTAGCCCAGTTTAAGAAGATGGAGGTATGGAACTTGGTTGCAAAACCAAAGAATGTGCATGCGATTGGCACAAAATGGGTCTTCAAATGCAAGAGAGATGAAAAAGGGATTATTATCAGGAACAAGGCGAGGCTCGTTGTAAAAGGTTTTAATCAACAAGAGGGGATTGATTACAATGAGGTGTTTGCTCCTGTGGCAAGATTGGAAGCCATTTGATTGTTTTTGGCATTTGCTGCACATAAGGAGATGAAGGTTTTTCAGTTGGATGTGAAGAGTGCTTTTCTTAACGGTAAAGTCGATGAGGTTGTGTACGTTGAGCAACCTCTGGGTTTTCCTGACCCAGACTTTCCTGATCACGTATACAAGCTAAGTAAAGCACTGTATGGGCTACATCAGGCCCCTTGTGCCTGGTATTCTACACTATCCGACTACTTGCTTGAAAATGGTTTTGAACGGGGAAATATTGATAGCACTTTGTTCTTCAAAAGAAAAGGGAGCGACTTTCTACTGGTGCAAGTCTACATGGACGACATCATCTTTGCTGCATCAAAAGTGGCCATGTGTCAGGAGTTTGAGGCCGTCATGAAGAAGAGATTTGAAATGAGTGCTATGGGTGAACTAACATTCTTTTTAGGACTGCAGGTTGATCAGAAGAAAGATGGGATGTTCATTCATCAGACTAAGTATGTCCATGATGTTCTTAAACGCTTCAAGATGGAGGACAGCACTCCATACGATACTCCAGTCTGCGTCAACCACAAATTGGGTGCTGATTCAGACAACGATGCAGACGTGGACCCAACTCAATATCGGGCAATAATAGGTTCTTTAATGTACTTAACTGCTTCTAGGCCTGATATAATTTTTGCTGTTTGTCTTTGTGCTCGCTTTCAGGCAAACCCAAAGGAATTTCACTTGAAGGGTGCGAAGAGGATTCTACGGTATCTCAAAGGCAAGCCTAAGCTGGGGTTGTGGTACACGAGAGGAGGAGACTTGGAGTTGGTCGCCTACACAGATTCTGATTATGGAGGGTGCAATCAGAGTCGGAAGTCAACTACAGTTGGATGTCAGTTTCTTGGTGGCAGATTAGTGTCATGGCAATGCAAGAAGCAGACCTCAGTCGCGATTTCAACCTGTGAAGCAGAATACATGGCAGCATCTAACTGCTGCTCCCAGGTTCTTTGGATTCAACAACAGTTGCGCGATTACGGTCTGAATTTCACTCATACTCCTATTTGCATTGATAATACTGCTGCTATCTCAGTAACTAACAATCCCGTAAAACACAGTAAAACTAAACATATTGACATCCGTCATCATTTTATACGGGATTGTGCTCGAAAAGGTTGATACGCTAGATAATTTCGCTGACATGTTTACGAAAGCGTTTGACAAAACTAGATTTCAAAACCTTGTTGAGCTGAATGGGATGATCAATCCCGAGTAACCATGTTTTTATCTTTATTAAAAAAAAAAAAAGGTCACTATCGTTTAGAATTATGTCGGTTGCCTCAGTTTGAAGGACATATCTTCGGATATGTTTGGTCCTCATTTCTACTTGTTGAATATAAGGATAGCCATTAACCAGATGACTGAAAGTGACCGGGGCGGTTTATGATGTGTTTTTATTCTTTCGCTGAAAAGTAGTCGATCATACTTAGTTAGAAGGACACATACTTGTATGTGGTCGGTCCAGCTGATCCATTGGATCTTCGGGATAGCCGTTTACCTGAAAACTTCAATTTGATCGGGGCAATTGAAGTTAAAAATTTTTCCGGGAGATGAAATTATTTTTCAAGTCTAATACTTCGTAAGAAGTTCCTTTACTATGTTTAACAGAAAATTGATCCAACCTTGGAAAGTGATAGATATACTGATTCTGTGTGCTTAACTAGTGAAGTTATTAGGCCTAAAAGACTTTAGAACAGTCATTGTATGTCATGGTAGCTTTTTATGGTGCGTAAAAGTAGAAGTGATACTAACTAAATCTACTCGATTTTACGTGGAAACTTCTTAACAATTGTGCATGTCTCCATATATATCTTTTCGAATGATAGGCAGAAAAGAGATTACCCAGTCATACACGAGCCCGTGAGTGTTCTGATTCCCGTGAAGATAGCGTGTCAAGAAACTGCAGTGATCCAGATTCGGGACTTGCAGTAGTTTATCTGAAGTTTGTGTGAATACTTAAAAAAAAAAAAAAATTAGTTATTGTGACATTATTGAGTTCATAATGATAAGACTTCTCAATCAAGATGCAAGATAGAGAACGGGATTAAGAGTCCAAAGATCGAAGAGTTCCTACTATTTAATCAGACACTACGGGTCGAGGTCAACTCGGGGTGACTTGGGGAAAGCCAAATACGCTTTGAGAATAAATAGGAGGCATCATAATCTCTGAGTTGTTGCCCACTTAAGTTTTGAGCTTAATTGAACCGAACCCGTATCACAGAAATGATGAAAACCATTTTAAGTTAATTACCTGCTTACAACCTGTTTCTTTATGTCATAATAAAGCTGAACACGGATCTGTGTGACAGTCACGTAGTTAGTATGATTCCTGTTCGGATCTTTTCTAAAACATGGTAGTCCCTATCGAGACTGAAATTTGATCCCGTGTACTTTAAATTTTTAAAATTTTTCTACTTATGTAGTTGTATGATTTTCTATCTGGTTACTTGGTCTTGATCGTATCATTTAACACATTAAAGGTTGTTTTAAAACTTAATTGCAAATTGTTCAAATTATGGGGTTTGTTTTGAAATTTTTTAATTTCAGCGAAGTTGTGCATAACTTCGCCTGCAATAGGCGAAGTTATCCATAACTTCGCCTGAATAAATCTGACCCTATATAAAGAAGAGTAAAGGTCAAACAGTTCATTATTTTCAAACCGGAGCGAACTTATCTTACTGTCAATCAGCGAACTTAATCTCTTAAACCTACAAAGAAGTTATCGATTATCATCTGTTCATTCTTTCTCGATTTTTAATCCGTGTTTAAAGGTGTGTAGGGTAATCGAATAGATTAATCATGTTCATTAACGTTTATCATCGGTCGATTCGACCCGTTTCACGTCCTCGTTTTTCGAACCCTTAACAACCGATTTTCAAACGTATCTTTACGTGTTCATAATCAATCTAATCGTCTAAATCGTCATTAAATCAAGTTTTACGAGATCCGCAAGCTCAAAATTGACCAAATCACGTCATTCGATAAACCTAACTGATGCCGTTTCATATTCGGCGAAGTTACAGTTTAGGCGAAGTTGTCCGTAACTTCGCCTGAGGTTTAGGCGAAGTTGTCCGTAACTTCGCCTGAGGTTAGGCGAAGTTACCATTAACTTCGCCTGGACTTTTTTTACTTAACAGTTAACAGACGAAGTTAAAGTTGAAGCGAAGTTGTTTCCCAACTTCGCCCCACCTTTAACTTCGCCTATACTGAAAAGATCACAACTTCGCTCATGGTAACAGGCGAACTTGTGATTTGCTTTGTCGCTTATCTAACTTAGTCTGTTTGGTGCAGATATGGCTGCTATAGGTGGTGCAGGCGGTGATGACGGTAGTGATAACCAAAGACAGTTCTTCCCGGGTCACAACATGTATATAACATTAGACCCGGAGGCGAGCGGAGTTGATGATTTCTGCGAAATCATCACATTCCTACTACGCTCGCGTATATTCCACGCGATTACGACAACACTGCCAATATCCTTGCCAAACATTGAGGATTTTTGGCAGTCCATGGAATATGATTGTAGGGTCGAGCCCCCGGTGATGCGAGCAACAGTCAACAATCACATTGTTCAGTTCTCATCTGAACAAATCCGGGCGGCTTTATGTTTTGGAGATGAGACAAGAGATGACCCGACAGATTTTGTAGCTCCTTTCCGTGATGGAGCGTTTTTGAGGATGGGATACTCAGGTCCTTTGGGAGATACCCAGAGAAGGAAGGGATTTTTGCTTGACCAGTGGCGCTTTCTCATGCATGTCATGATTGTTTGCATGTCAGGGAGAAAGGCGGGCACTGATGGCATGGGCGCGACCATGCAGTCGGCTATGACTGCTCTGACTTATAACAAGCGTTACAGCTTTAGTCAGATGGTCTTCTACGAGATCGATCGACAACGAAGAGCGGTGGCGCGTGAGAGATTTATCATGTATCCAAGATTTCTCTAAATGAACTTGGATCATGTTGCTCCAACGCTACCTCAGAGCCGCCCAATCCGATATGTAGAAAGTGTGAGCAAAAGGATCTTTGCCCAATGCAGATCCTCCAGTGCGAGGAGCAAACCTGAGCTCCGTCCTCGACATACTCCACTATTCGGGTACTTAATCAACCCGGGGTATGTGCCTGCTCGTGGGGACGTGTTTCGGGACCCGGCACCACAACAGGCAGGAGCACCTCAAGCTATACCTGCTGCTCCTGTTGTGTCACCGGAGGAAAACATAGATCTTGACGCAGAGTTTGGCGGTCAGGGATTTTTTGACATGGAGAGGGTTGATCCAGAGGAGAATGTACAGGTCTCGTTTGAACAAGCTTCGGGTGTGAATGTTACTAGGGCAGCTACAACGGTGGCTGACTCAGATTCTGATGATGAATTGACCGAAGCGAGACGGATTTTGGTAACACATGAACGGACTCATGGGAAAAGAAAGAGAGCTGATGATGATAGTGAGTCAGACTATGAAGAAGAAGTTCAACAGTTGATCCGGAGATCAAGAAGGGAACGGATAGGTGCAGGATCGGGAGCCGGTGAGAGCTCGAGGGTGGTACGTTTCACCCCACCCGCACTGTCCGGTATGACTATGGTTCCCTCATCATTACAGGTTACAAGGCCAAGCGCCACGGACATTCCCGTGGTGGCTACCTCATCCTCATTTGGCCTCCCACTCACTTCATTTCAACTATCGGCTCCGGAGATTGTCTCGTTGCCATCTCCAACTCTTACTCCAACGGAGGTCGTGGCACATTTTATTGAGTCGACGGTTGTGGCCACTGCAGGGTTATCGGTGACGATACCACCTGCGGTTACGTCTTTGCCTACTTCTGAGGTCCCGGTTACATCAGAAATCCCTCCTCAGTACACTCACGATATATCTCATATGAGGTTTGATTTCGATGCAACCCTATCAGACTCTGAATGAATAGCAGCACTTGAACGGGTCGTGGCAGAGCAGTCAAGGATTAATCTTATCCAGACCCAGGCTATTCAACCCCTAGTTGCAGAGAATCAGATGCAGTCGTCCCTGCTAGTAGAACATGGAAAAATCATAGATGCTCTGAAGGAGTTCTTGGCATCTCAGGGGGAGACGAGCTGTAAAGGCGATGAGTTGAGGACCAAGAGGAGAAATGATTGAGACGATGATCCCAATGCATCGAAAGGTGCAGGTGGTGAGTTGCCAAGAACTGTACAAGCTCTTGGGACTTCCACAACTCAGGGGGAGTCGACAACTGCAGCTGGTGGTGATGATGTGGTGGTAGTGGAGGTTGAGGAGATGGATGATGACTTTATGTGTGATGATGATGTATTACCGAGTGATGAGATAGAGAAGATTGGTGAACAGATTGTGATTGATGATGAGATAGAAGAGGGAGAGATAGTAGAAGAGAATGTAGAGCATGAGATTCCAGAAGTCGATAACGCAGATATGAGTAAAGAGATGGGAAATGATGAAACTGAATGGGAAGAGCAGCCTAGATGGAAAGAAGGCTATGCTCAGTGGTTCTTCAAAACGAAGAAACCAGCGGTCCCTACTATTTTTAAGAAGACTTACAACATTAGAGGCTATGCTGAAGCGAGAAAAGGGATTATTTGCTGGATATACGATGAGCAGTTGAGGCTCTTCGTGATTAAGAGATATGATGGTATTCAGTACTTCAAAAGAATGTTGAGATCGTTGAACACACTGCCAGAATGTGAAGTGAAAAACTTAGCCAGATTGGGATTGATAAATCGAAGTGATGATAATATGGCTAGAGTCATCGGGAAGATAGTATGGAAGGAGAGTATAAAGGAAAAGAAGTTCGAGCTGCTGAAACCACAGAAGGGTAAACTTATCAAAGATAAAGATTAGGGGTTGAGAGCAGATGGCAAGCCTTGGATGATTATGAAGTATAAACCGATCCGGTGTTTGAAAGAAGTGCCGATGAAACAAATGCCCAAGGATGTGCTCAAAGAGTTGAAGTGGTGGTATGTAGATTGTGAGACAGCTGAAGCAGTGATGGAAGACGAAGATGAACAAGAGCTGCTGAGAGTCTATGATCCGATGCATCTAGTGAACCTGTCTCGAGCTGATCTACAGGTGCTGAATGAGAAGAAAATCTTTTATATTCCTGCTTGGAAAGACGAAGCGAGGAAATATCAAAGAGTTGTGTCGGTATGTGTACGAGAAGGAGTGAATGCTTAAAGATGAAGATTCAAGATTGTTGAAGATTACAAGACACGTGTTTGAAGATAAAGAGATGAAGCTACTGCCAAGGGGGAGTCTGTTGGTACATGATGTCAGTAGTTCAGTGTCTAGTGTCTGTAATCGAGTCGTTTGGATTTGTGTTTGTATGTAAGCGAAGTTAGCTCACAAGTTTGCTGATACAGGCGAACTTGTGAACTATGCGCAGTTAGTGACAACTTCGCCTGAACATGCCAGGCGAAGTTGTCGTGTTATATATTGATTAGGTTACGGCTTAATCAATAACACCAGGAGGGATTCAATCAGTGTATTCAGTTTACGTGTAACGAGTCCAGTATTAGTGATACATATCACGTGTTTAAGGTTGCAATATAACGAGTATTTGTTTATTGTAACGTGTGTTTAATCGTATCGTCTTCTACACTCGTAACGTCTTACGTAGGGATTCCGCAACGTAAAACGAGATATCTCGTGTAGATCCGGCTGGGAACCTACACGTACCATCAACCATACCTGTATCATCAATCATTCATACAATCAACATATAATAATAACATTCAATACATGGTCATACACGTATCATAAACTTACCATTCAAGTAAGTGTATTATCTATCACATAGGAGTATGCACACAGCCCCAAAAACATAACGCATAAAAGGGGCTAGAACTCACCTAGAGTCGGTTTCTCTCGCCGTTAATGATAATGCCCTTCCTTAGTTATGCACGGCTAACCGTACAATACATTATGCGTGTCAATTATCCAATACTACTACTTCCTACATCTAAGTTATTGAAATCCTCAACTAACGGGGGTCCAAGGGGCAGAGCCCCTGGCTGGGGTTGAGCTGCCATTTCACAAGGAATTTCGCATGAGATTTCGCTTCACATGAGATTTCGCTTCGAATGAGATTTCACTTCGCATGCTGATTTCGCTTCGCATGCGATTTCGCTTCGCATACGATTTCGCTTGGCATGCGACTCGAAGCCCTTTTTCATGCGAAAAACCCCCTTTTACTTCGTTTTTACCATTTTAAGGCCATTTTCTTCCGAGATTCTTCCTTAGGACCCGATTCTACTCGTTTTATGGGTTTTAGGTTGTACCAACTTTGTATAACCATCTTTCTCATAGTCCAACCGTCACCTTTTTAGCTTATAACGCACCCTAGAGGTTATAACTTACCAAGTTTATGTTTTTCTTACATTTTACAGCCTTATCTACCATTCTATCAGTTTGTATGTCAAAATCGACCTAAAACTTAACCTTTTTAAACAAAACCCACCTTCGGTTCTCGGGTTAGGTTCAGATCTGAAACACCACGAGGATCTGGACATGATTCTTGGTGTTTAATGGTGTTCACACACGAGGTTCTTTCTTCTTTTAGCTCAGGATTGGTTTCGGGTGTTAGAGAGAAAGTGTGTGTTTTAGTGTGTGTTATGGTGGACAGAAATGGTGAAAGGAATGAGATATAGCTTTATATAGGAGGCTATGGGCCCCGCCATCCACTTCCATACCAACCCAATCCTTATCCAAATACAAACACGCACACAATTAAACTAATGACACACCGATAATAATAAAACTTTCCGTTATTTATTCACAGAAATGCGGATGTTACATTATAGGAATGCGTAAAACTACGGTTACTCTAAGTAAAAAAACTAGTATACTCCGTGGTTGTACACTCGAGTGAAACAGTCTTGCTAATTGTGTAGATATACTATTAATAATTATAATTAAACGAGTTTTAACTTCTTTCCAACATAAAGGACTTTGTATCTGTTAATGTTATTCATCAGCTTTTCGCTGACGTAAACATTTTCAGGTAATCAGTAGTAGTCAATGATAAATGATGATAGAATAATATGGAGATAGCTTATTGAAGATATTGAAGAATCTTTGGGCTCATTTTGTTAAACTCCTTTTAAACAAGATTATGTAAAACAAATATTTTGTACTACCAGGGTGTCTAAATCCTTGTTTATATAAAGAAATATTTTGTCAAAGGAATTTTTCACTGCAACAAAATAAACTCTGGTGTATTTACAAAACCGATACCAATTATTGGTCATACGTGTAGGCCCCTCTAGCCAGATGTGATATGAAAACTTACTGCATAATAATGGGTTCGTGTATCACATATTGGATCATTCGTATAAAATATGGCATGCGTTTCCCCATGTATTGTTGATTGACACGACGTACAACACCAACATGTGCAACTGGCCATTTGTTTAGTTTGTCGTTGTGACGTCGAAGTTGTTCTGTATAGTGCACACAATTATATTTAGGGAACGAGAACAGAACTTCATATGGGCGCTTGAGTAGGTTAAAGGTACGCCCAAGGAATGTATGGAGCCATGCGTGATAGTCATAGACAGAGACCTAGCCCTGATGAAGTCGTGTGACACAGTGTTCCCTCATGCTACCTAAAACCTATGCATGTGGCACATCCAAGAGAACATAAAGAGAAAGTGGAAAAATCTTTATCAGACAGATATGAGTGATGATTTCTCGTGCTAGTGACATGTACTGTGTAAGTCTTCCACAACCCATGATTACGAATATAACTACGAGAAATTGGAAGTAACATTAGCCGAATACGGGAAACACGGTAAGTCTTTAATACATGTATAGTTACTGATAATCTACTCATACATTCATAAATTTATATTTTTCATAGGTCTGGGACTATATTGATGATAAATGATATATAGGAAAGTTTGTATCTTGCGGGATTAACGACCGACTAAACTTCTGCGAACATACAACAAACAGAGTAGAGAGCCAGCATGTGAACTTCAAAAGGCACCTTAACTGGACTAACAACACGCTCTACGAAATTGCGGATGACAATCATGCACAGAGAGCATATACCAACCCTGGATGACGAGCTGCGACATTGATGGACCACGATTGGCAGTGGTTATTCGAGCAGACCGATACCAGCCTCAGGGCCTCAGCCATCAAGGACCAGTTGTATAGGTATGTTCACCGTATCATATGATATCATACATATCATTTGGTTGTACAGGCACATGCACAAGTTGATAGTCGTGTCAATAAGGGTCGTGCGCAGGGCGCATATCACTACAGCCTCTGGTACTTGTTTCTTTTATTTTTTTTGCGATGCCTGCTGATGGGAAGGCAATGCAACCTTGCGGACGCGTTCGCCGGCTACTTTTACCTGCACTCGCACAGGCAGGGCCGATGGTCGTTGCTCGGTGGTCCATACATCACGCAGATTGCAATCAGTTTGGGTCACGCTACGCGAATCCTTGGTCTACTGATTCAATCAGTTTCCTCGCGCATGCTGGACCATACTAGGACCATGTGCATGCACATATGTCACACCCCCCGGTTAGGACCAATTATGTAAATATAATTTTTAGTTATGATAACTTTATGAGTTTTTGAAGATCATAAGAATATTCATAGTTGTTCATAGAAAAAATTATACTTTGATCCAAGATCTTGTGAAAATAATTATGATTTCTTGGAATACCATGATCATCATAATCTTTTAGAGCAAAAAGTAAGGGTTTTATTAATAATTTATGATGATCATGGTGAGAGTATATGAACAATTATGAAGATTCAAAAGAAAACTTAAGAGCATAAGAACAAACTAAAAGAAATTCAAAAGAACAAGATCAAAATCAAAGAAATATGTAGAACAACCAAGAAAATAGTAAAACTTACTTGATTATGCTTAGAGAAAAAAGAGAGAATGGGATTTGGTGTGAAAAATAATGAGAATGGGAGGCTCTACTTATAGTGAAAGGTAGAAGATTTGAATACAATTGGGATAGTGATAAAACTTGTTTAAAACTTTAAAGATAACCTTAATAATAATTTTAATAATAAGATAACATAAAAATAATATATATATATATATATGTATATATATATATATGTATATATATATATGTATATATATATAAATATATATATACATGTGTCTTTTAAAAGTCCACGACACTTTTGTTTTTTCATTATTTTTTTTTCTTTTTTTTAAATTATAAGAATTAGATAAATTTACTTGTGGAACAAGGTTAAGATAGAAGGTTCTAGAATGTTCCATTTTTAAATCACATGATTAATTTAAATACTTAGGATAAAATTAATAATAACAATATTTTGTTACATGTTATAAAATATTAATCTAGGCATTCCAGTTCAACGTGTCATACTAACGATTAAGCACGATTATGATAAAATGATCATAGGATCATATAATTATGCATATAAGGATAATGTTATTCAATAAATGACGCATAATTCAACCCTAATAAGTGTAGACGATGAAATTAATACGAGAACTTTATTAAATACAAGCACAAAAGACTAGCGTTTTTGCAAGAAAAATCCATAGATATTACAGTCTCCCCGCTTAAAGGAATTTCGTCCCGAAATTAAATAGTGGAAACTGTTTTGGATTGAAAAAGATGAGGGTATTTCCGTTTCATTTGATCTTCAAGTTCCCAAGTAAACTAGGGTCCTTGCTTGTAGTTCCACTTCGCTTAGGTTTCTTGACATCACGATACACGATTTCGATAGGTTCCTCAACAAATTGAAGTTTATCATCAATGTGAATATCATCAAAAGGAATAGGCTGAGTATCATCGGCTAAGCATTTCTTGAGGTTAGAAACATGGAAACTGTCATGAATACCACACAAATCCTGAGGTAGTTTGAGTTTGTATGCCACTAGATCAATCCTTTCAAGAATCTCAAAAGGTCCAACATACTAGGAGCGAGTTTTCCCTTTTCCCCAAATCAGACAACACCTTTCCAGGTGGAAACTTTGAGTAAGACTCGGTCGCCAACTTGAAACTCAAGTGGTTTCCTTCGATTATCCGCATAACTCTTTTGTCGGTCATAAGCGGCCTTAAGTCTTTCTTGAATGATGGCAATCTTTTCAGAGTTTGCTTGGACCATTTGGGGCCAATAACTTGTGAGTCACCAATCTCGGTCCAACATTCGGGTGTTCGGCATTTCCTACCATACAAAGCCTCAAAAGGAGCACATTTGATGCTAGTATGGTAGCTGTTGTTATAGGAAAATTCATTGAGAGTTAGGTGATCATCCCAATTTCCTCCAAATTCGATTACGCAAGAATGAAGCATGTCTTCCAAGGTTTGGATGGTTCTCTCAGTTTGACCATCTGTCTGGGGATGATAAGATATACTAAGATCCACACAGGTCCCCAAAGATTTTTGAAGGGATTGCCAAAAATTGAAGGTAAAATGATTGTCACGGTCGGAGATTATGGATAAGGGAATACAATGATGTGTCACGATTTCGTTGATGTAAATTTGAGACAGCCTCTCCATTTTGTAGGTTTCACTAACAGGGACGAAGTGAGCAGATTTGGTGAGACGATCGATTATAACCCAAATAGAATCATGCTTACGAGTGGTTCTTGGTAGTTTAGTGATGAAATCCATGGAATTTGGTCCCACTTCCATAGAGGAATCTCTGGTTGTTGAAGCAAACCCGAGGGCTTTCGATGTTCGGCTTTAACTTTTGAGCAAGTGAGACACTTCCCAACATATAAGGCTATGTCCTTTTCCATACCAGGCCACCGATAGAATTCCCTAAGATCGTGGTACATTTTATCAGCTCCCAGATGGATCGAGTATTGAGTTTTGTGTGCTTCGTCAAGAATAAGATTTCGAAGGTCTTCAGAATTTGGAACCCATATGCGTCCCATGAAGTAAAGAACTCCATCAGACTTAGTTTCCGAATGCTTTTCAGCTCCACAATTCAATTCGGTCTTGAGATTGTTTTGGGCTATCACTTGGGCTTGAGCTTGAAGAATTCGGGACTTAAGGCTAGTGTGAACAATAATCTCTACGGGCTGAATACGAGAGGGTTTAACTCTTTCCTTTCGGCTTAGAGTGTCAGCTACAACATTCGCTTTCCCGGGGTGGTAGCGTATTTCGCAATCGTAATTGTTGAGTAACTCGACCCAACGCCGTTGCCTCATGTTGAGTTCTTATCGGTTGAGGATGTGTTGCAAGCTTTTATGATCAGTATAGATGACACATTTAGTTCCATAAAGGCAGTATCTCCAAATTTTTAGAGCGAAAATCACCACACCTAACTCAAGATCGTGAGTGGTGTAGTTCTTTTTGTGGATCTTGAGTTGTTGAGAGGCATAAGCTATGACTTTACCTCGCTGCATGAGCAAACATCCGAGACCTTGATTTGAAGCATCACAATAGACAATGTAATCATTGTTCCGTCGGGAAGGGTTAAGATGGGTCTGTTACAA